>NC_026658.2:12259346-12400330 GCF_000004075.3 Cucumis sativus
CTAAAGAAAACCAAAATAAAAAAATATAAAGTTAGAAGCAATTTGAAGGACATTTCCCTATGGCAGTTTCGCGGAAAAAGATTAAACATAAAAGGGTGAGTATAAACATACCCAGTAAGGGACCCACTACTGATCCTGTTAGAAGAAAAATAAAATTGTTAACTTCCTATTGGAGGTGCCCTGCACTTTAAAAGTCTTGTGATCATGTAGGAATACACATAATCAGTCCAATGCCCTAAAGGACACAAATATTAGTCTAGTGCTCTGCAGAAAGCACATGTCAGTCTAGTGCTCTCGAAGAATGCACATGTCAGTCTATTGCTCTCGAAGAATGCACATGTCATTCTAGTGCTCTCGAAGAATGCACAAGGTGGTGATCCTGTAGGACACCTGCAAGGCACACTACCAATCGACAAAGCTAACAATTTTCCCTTAGTCCATTATAAACATTTAATCAATCCATTCCTAGTATAGTCAAACTACTCCATCATATCATCAATCCAACTTAACACACTTACGTTCAATCTATTCAATCTATCACAAAATCAGTTGATACTATAACAACACACCAGACAGTCAAGATATATATATATACATAACACCTTTCTCAGTTTACAAATACATTATCCATCGTATCTACTTCTATACCAGTAAGTTTACAAACACTAACTGTTGAGTTTCTACAGTAGATTCTTGAAGATGTGACTCTTGAACAGATGGATTCTCATGGATGATCACATGTTTGTTATTTTGATGGTCATCATTCTTGTCCAGATTGTGATGACTAGAATCATCACGAAGATCATCATACATGTTGTTAATATCATCAAACAATTGATTCTGATTCTAGTATAGAAAGAAAAAAGGATAATAAAAAAAATAGTTACAAAATGATCGTGTATCCTTAAGCAAACAATCGTGTAGAATATCTAAACGGTTGTTTTACCAAGGGTGATCGATATTTTAGATGGGATATGCGATCGTTCATATGTGATATGTGATCGTGTAAAGATATATCAAACCTTTGTTCTGTCAGAAGTCGTGCTAAGAAGAGTTGAAAGCTTGTAATAAGATCCATCAAAACTGAAAGATTTTACATCAACACGTTCCTGACACAGTAATGCAGTATCAATGAGCATCAAATTACGTGAGATACGTATTAGAAAATATCTAACTGCTCAGTTAATTTTTTATGGACATCAAATCACCTTTTTTCAAGCTTAAGGAAGGAAATGTCGGCACTATATATGTCAGAGTTGTGCATTGCAATGGAAGTGCCAAACGAGGTGATACATGTGTGTCTTTCTGGGATGTAAATGCCACTCCCCGACTAGGACCAACATAGTCTTAGGGAGAAAGCATGCTAGGAATTGGAGTTGTGTCCTCAATTTCTTCAAGGGACTTGAGCATTTCTTCTTACACTAGAATGTCTCCTGTTCAGAGAGTTTATAGGATTTCTCAAGGCCATTTTTGCATACTTAACAGCTCTTGACAACGGTAGAGAGTCTAACTCTACACTTTCAGGGGTTCCAACTCCACCACTCGCTGAGCCAAAGATAGAGACGAATCATTAATGATCCAGTAAGCAACATGAAACCTTGTAATTTTGGGGTCAACGGTAGTCCCTCCCATTACTAGCTCAACACTCAAACGGAGTCTCCTGTATAAAATATAAAATAATACAGACACAAATAGTGAATGAAATCTTGTGACGTAACAAACACAAATTTTAGGTATACTGCAATTTGACTAAATATTGAACAAGAAAACCCAAGGGAATACACAAAAATCCAACGTTTTTAGGGTCAATTTGGAAAATGGCAAAACTACTTTTTCTTTTCAATTTTAGCAAACAACATTTTTTGCGCGTGCATGGTATTTTATAAAATACCAAAATATTCACCTTCTCCAACTATAATTATTTTGTTTTTACGTTATAATTAATTTATGTTATGTATTTATCAACTTTTAATTAATTTTTACTTGAAATAGATACATCAACTCATATCATAACTTTTCTCTTAAAATCTCAGGACTCAATTAATTAATTCAACATTTTAATAACATTATTCAATCTTATTAATTTCAAAATAATCTAATTGAATTTGAATTTCAAAATAACCAAATTGAATTTCAAAATTCAAAATTATTATTTTTTAGAATTTGAGAATCTCAACGATAGATTTTATATTAAAATAACCTTATCTCAAAATAATTTTAATGACTTGAATATCAAGATAATTAAATTATTATTTTAAAATTGGAAGAAAAGCACAAAAAGCGCACAAGCCCACTCACGTACACACGCACGCGCGCGTATACGCACACACACGCACACGCACACGCACAAAAGTGCACACGTGGACACTCACACCCACGCACACGTAGACACACACACCCACGCACACGTGGACACGCGCATACGCACACACGTACGCACTCACGCACACGCACGCACACACGCACATATGCACAAAGATGTATAAATGAATTAAAATTAAAAAATAACTACAATAATTATGTTTAGAAAGACTTTTAAACCATGTTCATTTGACTTAATAACGTTAATTAAATTATAATTTCTATCAATATTTTTAAAAGTGTCATTAGTGTAATTATTTCAATATAATGCAGTCTTATCCAATTTTACGAACAAAAAACAAGTCGAATATGTACCAGTAGATGACACTCTTTGTCATAAGAGATATAGCAACGTTTTTATGGGTCATTTTGAAAAATGGCAAAACTACTTTTTCTTTTAAATTTTAGCAAATAGAATTTTTTACACGTGTCCATGATATTTTATAAAATACCAAAATATTCACCTTCTCAAACAGTAATTATTTCGTTTCTACGTTGTAATTAATTTATGTTATGCATTTATTAGCTTTTAATTATTTTTTACCTGAAAAAGATACATCCTTTTTTCTTAATATCTCGGGACTCAACTAATTGATTCAAGATTTTAATTTTATTCAATCTTACTAATTTCAAAATAACCTAATTAAATTTCAATTTAAAAATAAAAAAATTATTATTTTTCGAAATTTGAGAATCTCAACGATAGATTTTGTATCAAAAATAACTTTAATTGAATTTCAAAATTAAAAAATATTAACTTGTTCGCACACAAGCACACACAGACACGTGCACAACGCACGCACACGCACGCACACACACTCATCCACACACGCACACTCACACGCACATATGCACACACGCACAAAGATGTGTAAATTAATTAAAGTTAAAAAACAAATACATTAATTATGTTTAGAAAGAGTTTTAAACCATGTTCATTTGGCTTAATAACATTGATTAAATTATAATTTCTATCAATATTGGCTTAAAAGTGTCATTCGTGTAATTATTTCAATATAATGCGGTCTTATCCAATTTTACCAACAAAAAACAAATCGAATATGGATCAGTAGATCTACACTCTTTGTCATAAGAGACATAACAACGTTTTTAGGGGTCATTTTGAAAAATGACAAAACTACTTTTTCCTTTGAATTTTAGCAACTAGCATTTTTTGCACGTGCATGGTATTTTATAAAATACCAAAATATCAACATTCTTCAACTGTAATTATTTCGTCTCTACATTGTAATTAATTTATGTTATGCATTTCTCAGCTTTTAATTATCTTTTACTTGAAATAGATACATCAACTCATATCATAATATTTTTCTTAATATCTCGAGACTCAACTAATTAATTCAACATATTAATAACTTTATTCAATCATACTAATTTCAAAATAACCTAATTGAATTTGAATTTCAAAATAACAAAATTATTATTTTTTGGAATTTGAGAGTCTCAACGATAGATTTTGTATTAAAATAACCTTAATTGAATTTCAAAATTAAAAAATATCAACCTGTTCACTATCTTTATCTCAAAATAACATTAATGCCTTAAATATCAAGATAATTAAATTATTATTTTAAAATTGGAAGAAACTCAACATTAAAAAATATTAACTTGTTCGGACACAAGCATAGAAGCACTGCGCACACACGTACACATGCACACTTACACACACGCGTGCACACGCACACCTACACACAGACACCCACAGATGCACGAACCCACGCACACACACATGCACAAGCGCACGCACGCACACACACACCTATCCACACGCACACAAGCACATACACATGCACAAACGCACACACGTGTACGCACAAACCTTATCTCAAAATAGTTCCTATTTTTGCTGACAGTTTATTTTTTGCCATCGATAGAGGATCTTCCAATAGACCTACGTGACGGTGTGTGTTGACAGCTTAATTTGTTGGCAAAAGAAAAGTTGATTAGTTTTTGAAGATTTACTGACGATATTTGTCATCGACAAAGGGTAAATTTCTTGGAGTGCATGTACATCAAACATATCAAATTTGTTAAGTTTACCAATGAAGTATAACAAGTTTATTAGTGGTGTATCACGTGTATCAAACTTATAAGTGAAGTCTTTAAGTGTATCAAACTAATCAAGTGTATCAAGGTCTCAGGGGTATCAAGTGTATCAAGAAGAATCAAGTGTAACGAGAAGTATTATGTGGAACGAGAAGTATTATGTGTATGAAGATGTTTCAAGTGTGTATCAAAAAGTATCGAGTGTATCAATGAGTACCGAGTGCATGAATTGTATCTATCAAATGTATCAAGTGTATCAGTAAGAAGTATCAAGTGTATCAAGGGGTATTAGGTGTATCAGACGTGTATAAGGTGTATCAAATATACATCAATAACGAGGGCATTTGTGACATTTTACCTCTTGATGTGTGAGTTGGTCTTTGTTTTTGTCATTTTCTCAAATAATAAAGTATGTGTTCTATGGACTTAATTATTATAACTTATTTTGCCATTTTCGCAAGTGTCCCTTAATTGTAATACATGTATATGTGACATAATCTAATCAAACTAACTCATAAATGGACTTAATGTATCAAGAGGTATTAGGTGTATCAGACGTGTATAAGGTGTATCAAATGTACATCAATAACGAGGGCTTTGTGACATTTTACCTCTTGATGTGTGAGTTGGTCTTTGTTTTTGTCACTTTCTCAAATAATAAGGTATGTGTTCTATGGACTTAATTATTATAACTTATTTTGCCATTTTTGCAAGTGTCCCTTAATTGTAATACATGTATATGTGACATAATATAATCAAACTAACTCATAAATGGACTTAATCTATCTCATGGACCACGAATTCTTCAATTACTTGCAAATTTGGTGAGTTCCTTCAAATGGTGGGCGGAGAGCTTAATTTTGAGAGAGAGGAAAAGTCGTGAAGAGTATTTGCGAGAGAGGGGGAACGTCGCCAGAGAGCATTTGCGAGAGAGCTAAAGACACGACGATGTGGATGAAGTAAGGTTTTTTTCGGTCATTGTTCACAAGTGGGATGAAAGCTTCGAATTATTTGTTTTAAATCAAAAACGTATGATTGAAGGAAAACATTGATTTTTTATTAGGGTAATTTTTAATGACACATAATTTATGCCATTATTTACAATGCCAAAATTTTGTCAAGAAAACTCAATTTGTGTCACAAAAAATTTTGTATTTTTATTTTTAACGACACATTTTATTCCCTCATATCCCTTTTTCTTGATTTCAAGTGTCATTAAAACTTATATTTCTAAATAAATTTATTCGACGAAAGTGGCTAGATTGGTGGGTTTGACGGCGAAGGCTTGTTGTGGGAGCAACGACAACAGTGGTTGGAGTGTGGAATCGACGACGGCAAGTGGCAAAAAATTGGAGGGCAAGGGTTCTTCATAACGACTCGGTAGCCCACTTCGAATTTTTTTGAAATTTGAGGTTTTTTCATTTGAAAATTTTTTTAATGACAAAAAAATTGTCGTTAATTAATGACGCAAAAATTGTGTTGAAATAAATTAAATTGTGTCAATATGATTGTTTTAAGAAATAATCCATATTTTTATTTTCAACAACACAATGTACCTCATCCCACCTCTTTTTTCTTTTATTTTCAACGACACAATGTCTTGATTAAAATCCATTTTTCTAGTAGTGACTGAAAAAAAAACTGGACAAAATCATAATATCTTTGATAATTAAATCACCAGTTGGTTTGAACATATATAATCTTGGATCTATTCTATTATGATATGACCATGGTACATCATGAACATACATTGACTAAAAAACTTAAATTGATGAGTGAATGTAATAAATTTAATATTAATTATATGATCAATACTTTACACATGTATATTGGTATATCAGTCAATAACAGTAGTAAGACAAATTATAAAATATAAGGATAAAAGTCCTACACATGCATGTATGGTATACTCTCTTGATAGCAAAATGCATTTATGTCAACTCATGTTTGAATGCATTTATGTAGGAAATTCAATAAAATAATTAAGAAACCTTGCAATATGTGAGAGATATACGAACTTCAAACAAATTTTACAAGTTTCAGCAAAAATTTGAAACAACTTTTAAAGTTTAAGCAAAAAGTAACCGTAGGTAGGAAGGGGAGCAAAAGTGGGGTCTCGAATTAATTCTGAAAAATTAGTAGGCTTTCAAAATTTAGGTTCTAGAAGTAGAATTATTGCAGAAAAATAAATAATTGCATCATTCAAATTGAATCAAACATATCAGGATGTTATATTCTCCACAACGTATAATGGAGTATAAACATAAAGTTTCTATATACAAAGCTATGTATCTCTACCCTTGACTTCTCTTTCTCTCTTTCTACCTTTTTTATCCTTTCTTTCTCCCATTCACTCAATACACTTGCAAGAACCTTCATTTTTTTTGTATTTAAATTTTCTTGGCACCATCCTTTTTTTAATTATCAAGGCTTTGTTATTGTGTACCAGTATTGTGTCGTGCCTCCTTCACTTCTCATCATCATTTTCATGTCACATCTCTACCTTGTCAATTTTCGTTTTTCACTCAGCTTTCTTTCTTCTTTTGTCTTCACTACTTTCTTCGCTCCTTCTTCTCAAGCTCTAACTTTTGCTATTATCAACCAGTCTCAAATGACCATTGGAAAACCTATCGCCCACTGAGAGGCAGCCAATATAGTAATGCCTCTAATGATAAACTCCAATGAAATCAAAAGTTCTTCTTTAAGGTTTGGAAAAATATATTAGATAAACTCGGACGTGGTGAACGCGGTGAACGCAGACGTGGTGAACGCGGACGGATGGACGGTAAACACGGCAGAAGTTAGAGATCCTCAGAGAGAACTTTGCATTTTCGAATGCGGTAAAGACAAGTCTAGGGCTTCGAAGGATTCTTCTTTCTATCCAAACAGTCCAAAGTAAGCCAGTTATGGAGGGAGGAATACACATTAGAGAGCTCAGTTATGGATGGAGGAATACACAACTTTTTCTCATGGTCATTTTCCTCGTGGGCATTCTCTTCATGTTTCTTCTTATTCCGACTAAAATACAAGCACAAATTATTCTTTGCCTTCGTATAGGTTTGTTTGAAGAAGATTAAAAAAGTCCTTAATTTATCTCGACACTTCCAAAACCAGAATATAATACCCGTGCTACATAAATCCCTCTTTCCAAATAGTCGAACATGAACTATCCATGCATATCTTGGAATAAACAAGAGAAACCCTAACTAAACTCAAATAGAAAATACGCTGCAATCTAAAATATACTTAAAGAAACAAAAAGAAGTTTTAATGCTGTGGGTTTTTTACTGATCTTCTTCAACAACAAAATAACTCAACGCCACAGTTCAATTTTTCCTTCCACGAATTGGGTTTTTAAAGAGTTTTCACCGCGAATTTATCTTTTTTGGTTCGACAAGTAACAACATGTGAATCCCCAAATGCAAGGTTTTATTAAAAAATAAAAATATAATTTTTTTAAAAGTATTATAATACCTAATTTTTTTTTTATATATTTATAACCTAATTTTCTGTCATTGCATACTTGTAAGAAGTTAAGATAACGAATTATTTTCAATATAGAAAGGCTAATTGTAAGAAGTTGTTAATGAAGTGTCCAAATGCATTATGGTAATATTGGGTGCAGATTGTTTGGAAGTTTTATCCGTGTGCTGTGAAGCACCACAGAGTTGAAGCATATGAAACCAGTGTTTATCTGACAAAAAATAGTGTCATGATCATTGCCTTTCCATTCCATAAATTTATGGATAGCAGAAGAAAGAGAACTCTCAACACATGAATCACCATAAAGACACACATGACAACATTATTTTGGATGAAGTTCTAATATTGCAACCATGGAGGAAAAATCAGCAAATCTTAAATAGATGTAGTAGTCCAAATGATAAAAGTTTGTCTCAAGATAATATTTCAGTAACTGCAGATGCATTGTGCTGAACCTAACCTCTTGTGTTTCATGGTAATGAACAAGGACAATGTGTTCAAAGGTCCTGAACAAAAAGCAGAAGCAAGTCATAAATTATATAAGTAGAACACGATATACTGCCACTGTCTAATTTCATTTTTCTTTGCTTGTGGCATGATGGGGATAGACCCCACTGAAACAACTGGTAGCAAGCAATAACATACTTATCTAGGAGCCAATAACACCGGCGAACAAAGGTTGGGCTATCTAGTCCGTGGGCATAGTATACATGTATCCTTTCTACATTACCAACCTGCTGAAGAGAAAGAAAAGATTATCAAAGCACACATTTCCTTGGTTATTAAGGTTGTAAAAGAATGAAAATTACCATAAATCTAAACATAGTTAATATTAGACCATTGAACAACCTATAGATTCAAAAGGAAAGACTCAAACCACCAATAGACTGGTTAATCATTTAAAATGATCTCCAACAACATGATACGCAGTATATCGTGCTAGATCCATAATTACCACATGTGGACTTTATGGTAATTTCATTGATGATACGCAGCTAGTAGGCAAGATTATGAAATGAAGACGGTATGTGAGACGATTGAAAAGATCAAGATGATAAAATTATAGGGATTTGAATTTATATCTTTAGAACACCAGAGTCAAATGCTTAAGATGATTAACTGTGTTAAATTTAACTCTATAATATATAAATTATTAGCAAAAACAGTAGAAATTTCTTAAAATTTGTAGAGAGAACATATAAATTATATTATAGAGAAAGAGCATCTGAATTATATTCTACAGAAACACGAGCCCATAGCATATCTACTGAGTAGCAATGACAGTGAAAAAGGGAATAGTAAGTAACTAATCTCATAAACCCCTTTCTCACATCTAACCAAGTTCTTTCACAACATGCAAAAGCATCAAAATATTTAAGAAAACTTCCAATATTGCATTTGGAACTCATTGATTGACTTCAACGTTTAAGAGTCATAAAAGACACAGCTTACTTTCTCACCTGTCACCACTAAGCCTATGGCAACATCTTTTTATAAGATATTCAGCTAATCTTTAGATTGTTTACCGAATAATCGTCTATTGTTTTGTAATTGATCCCACCAAGCGCTTGTGCCACCTTGAAGTTTGAGAGCAACTAATCGAACCTTCTTGTGTTCGGGTATATTGGCATAGTCGAAAAAATTTTCTACGTTCTTGATCCAATCAAGAAACTTCTCCACGTCCATTTGACCATTGAAGGTAGGGAGATCCACTTTCATATGTATTTCTTGATCTTCTTGAAAGTATGGTCGAAGTCCAAGCCTTTGTTGAGGTTCTTGATGAATGTTCAGCAAGTTGTCTTTATCGGAAGAGTCATAATCGTTTAAGAAATTTCCAAGTACGTTGTTTCCATACAATCGATTATTGTGGATGTGAGTAGGTTGATTTCTTAGTAGTTCTTGGTTTACAACAGGGTTTATTGGTTTTTCTTGTCTTTCTTGTTTGCTGCAATTGGGTTTCTTGGGGCTGAATTGCTTCTTCTAAAGGTTGGACATGAAATTGGGTAAAAAGGTTTGTTAATTCTACTAACGATTGTTGTATATTCGACTGCCCTTTTCGAAGTTCTTCAATAGCTTGTTCTACCAACTGCAAGCGTTGGTTGAAGGAGGCTTCCGCGTCCATGGATAAGAGTGGTAGGATCCAAGTTTTTTTAAGGGAAGAGTGAGCTAGGATCACGCTCTGATACCAATTGATGCAGTAATTGCAAAGCTAGAAATCTTTATGTATAATGCCTCTTTTTTTTATGTCTTATTAATGAAAATGAGAAGCTTTTTCATAGGCTGGAGATTACAAGAGTTGTTAAACTAACTTGGGGTTGAGTTAGTTTAACTTGGAGTTGAGTTAGTTATAACTAACTCAAGATACAAAATTGGTAATTCAAATAACTAATCCTAAACTATAAAAATGGTACTTCAAACCCCTCCTCTAGGATAAAACTCAAGAAACATCAAGAAGGGAGATGTTCTACATCAAAGTGTAGAGAACGATTCAAAATCCTTGGTGAAAGGAATGAATGTTAACTAATGTGTGTTTATGTGAAATTGTTATGTTATGAGTATGTTAAGGATAAAGAAAGGTTTATGCGAGATAAAATTATTTGATGTTGTTTATGCGAAATGATGTTTATGAAAAGGTATTGCGAACGGGTCTTTGTTTATGAAAAGGTATTATGAAAATTATTTTCCTATTAACTCATATTCTCTTTTTTTATCAAGTCCTTGCTAGAGAAAGTGGACTTTGAGTTGTTGGACTTTAGTATTGCATGGACATACAATTTTGAATGAAAAATCCTTATAAATGGGGCCTTTGAACTCATTTGATGGGTTGGCTATTATATTTGGGCTTTCACACCAAATGGAATTTCTTTTTCTTATTTACTTAAAAAAAAAAGAAAATTTACCACGCCCATTTTTTTTCATCTATTTCTCTCGTCCGGTTCTTTCATCCAACGGGTCCCACAACTCGATTATGAGTCTAGAGGATACTAAGTCAAACTTAGTGGTTGTTCGAATAAAACGCAGCTTCAAATGTAAGTATTCTAAAAACCTTATTTTTTGGTTTAATCTCGTTAACTAAGCCCAATTAGGGTAGAATTTCGATTCTTTTTCTGTTGTGCATGTCTTAGTTCTATCAGTAACTCCTTTCAGGGTGATAGCTCTCATCAGCAGACTTTCCATTGCTGGTTTCTTCCTTAGTCATCATTGTATTGTTGTTTTCCACAATAGATAGGGTGAGTTGCAGTTTTACATGAAATGCACTGCTCAACCCACACTCTTTTCTCACTAGTTCCTTATTCTCAATCTTCAACGCAAATTTCATCATCTGGGCCAACCCAATCGGTTCCACGGTTTCCACTTCCATTTTTATTCATGGGCTAAGCCCAATCATCAAAGTCTCCTCTAACACTACCGTTTGAAGAAATGCTACCAGAGCTAAATATCGATCAAATCGGTTGCGGTATTCTTCTACATTCATTTTCTGTTTGATTGAGAAAAATCTTCCAACCAAAGTTCCTTCTCGAATTGATCGAAACTGTACAAGCATTCGTTCTTTCAGGTCAGCCCAATTCTTAAAAACTTCCAACTCTTCTTGTGCTTGGTACCAATCCAATGCCAGATCATCAAAACTAATAACGCCTGTGGTTAATTTCTCTGAATCGGTAAGATCATGTATCTTAAAGAAGCGATAGGCTCTAAATGTGAGACCCATTTCTAATTTGAGTAATGAAGTAAAATTTGGCTAGGTATTAAGAATTTGGCGTTTGAATAAATCAACGAAAAGGATTAAGCGATAAAAAAATTTATGGTTAAGTATACGTTATTGCGATTCAGGGTAGTTCGCGAAGGAAGTTGTGCGACCCATTTCTAATTTGAGTAAGGAAGTAAAATTCGACTAAGAATTAAGAAGTTGGTGTTCAAATAAATCAATGGAAAGATTAAGTGATAAGATCTTTTACGGTTAAGTATACTTTTTTGCGATAAGTGGGTAGTTCGCGAAAGAAGTTGTGCGATAATGTAACACCCCGAACTCTAAGGTAATTAATTTAATCGAACCATTCGATATTTTTACTCTTAATTTTTGTTCGACGTCATTTTTTTTTTGTCTTAAAAAAAAGTGTTGGAAAAGTCTTTCATAATAATATATTATTATTATTATTATTATTAATTAGCATAAAAAAAAGGAAAAGAAAAATTAAAATATCTTTTTCCTCTCTCCCCTCTCTCACGCGTGCGACACCCCTCTCTCCATCTTTTTCTTCTTCTCTTTCCTGTACCCTAACCCAGCCGACCATCATCTTCTCCCCTTCCCTTGCCGTTCAGATCCATGGCCTCCGCCCACCGCCGCGTGACCCTCTGCCCAGCCCCGCCGCGTGACCTCTGTCTCCGTCGAAGCCAAGTCCAGCCGTCGTCCATTCCTTTCCTCTCTTCTTCTCCATTCGTGAAGCCCAGTCGCCGCGTCAGATCGTTGATCGATTTTGAGGCAGCGCGCACGCCTCCTTCTAGCCGCGCGTTTCCTCTTCTTCCAGCAACATGTTTTTTCTTCTAACCGCGATTCACAAACCGATGGTTTTTGTTTAGAATCGATTGCCGCTGCCCCTATTTTTACTGAGATCCGTCGAAGTATTGTTGGTAAGATTGAAGTTATGAAATTGTAGTCGTTTTCAAAACAATTTAAGTATGGGTTGTGATGTTTTCAAGGTGTTCAAACGTTACGGATGGGTTAATTGACTAATTTGATAAATTATTCTTGAAGGTGTGAAAGGTAACCTTGGATCACTTAAATTCACAACCAATTTGTGAATTTTGATTTCGTTTGCCCTTATTTGGATTGTTTCGTGGACGATAGTTGATTAAGGGAGCTTCCCTAACTTTGAGGTAAGGGACTTTCTACTGGACTCACCTAAAGTTTTTGAGTTGTGTTGGACTGTATGGATGATGATTAAGATGTACACGTTTGGTTGCAGACTAAATGTTTAGTGTATGTTGTATTTGACTGGAAACATATATATAAATACATTGATGTGTGAATTGATGTGGATTGCCGAAAGTATACATGTGAATGACTGAAATTATGCTTATGTGTACATGATGATATTAATAGATTGTTGTATAAAGATTTGGATGTGAACTAGTGAATTTGTTTCGGTTGAATGTGATTATACTGAACTGTGGTTTGCGCTGGTAAAAATGAGGGGTGTTGTGACTTTGTTGTTTACTTGACAGATGTATTAAAATGTTATCAACGACCTTCGAACTTAAGTGAGATAGGTTGACTGTTAGAATGTTGAGTGAAAAACTTTATATTTTGAAGTAACTGAAAGATGTCATAAATTACCGTAAAGATGGTTAGAATGGATTGAGGGGAAAAATTGTTAGTTTTATTGGGATGTATGCCTTGTAGGTGTCCTACGGGATCACCAATTTTTATGCGACCTTCGGGAGCATTAGACTGATATGTGTTTCTGCAGAACACTAGACTGAAATGTACGTCCCTCGGGCGTTAGACTGAAATGTGCATCCTACGGGATCACAAGACTGCGACTGTACAGGGTGTCCCAATAGAATGTTAACAATTTATTTTCCCCTGACGGACCAGTAGAGGGTCTCTTACTGGGTATTTTTATACTCACCCTCCTTATGTTTAATTTTTCAGGCAAAGGTAATAAAGGCAGCAAACCGGCGAGGGGCAGGAAGGAAGCGTGACCGCCACAGGGGACACTTTAAAATTTTGCTTCCGCTTAGTGATTTATAGTATTATTTGTATTCGAACGTGAGACTGTTTAGAAAATTTTGAAGTTTTAAAGTATTCAAAGATTTGAAACTTTTTAGTTTTAAATTTTCATGTGAATTTTAGTAATTTAAAACTGGGCCCAAACAAACAAAATAAATTTTGTTCTTTTGAGGTTTTAAATTTTAATTAACCAAGGTCTTTTGTCAAAAGTTAATGACCTCGACTTAGGTAAAAAGTTGGGTCGTTACAGATAAGAAGCGAAAAAGTCTTTGCGTAAGTTAAGAAATGAAAGTTTTGAGTGTTAGACTAGGAGTTTTGGGTGGTCTTCGCGAGAAGAACCAAGTGTTTCGTGGAGAAGAAGTCTACGAGGAAGCCTTGGAGTTTAAGTTCGTGATAAGAGTTTTATGCGAGTAAAAGTTGGTTAGTTCAGGTGGAACGTTTCTTATAATAAAAATATAATCAAGCGATAAGGTTATTCACGAGAAATGTTAAGTGGTTGAATTTATTCACGGTTTGGGTTAGGCGGGGAGCAAGGTTTGTAAAGAAAATGTCAAATCTGATTTGACATGGGTTAACATGTAAGATTAAGGATTTGAGCATGACTAAGTTAGTATAAGGATCTATAAAATAGGAGAATTTAGGTAACTAAGGAGGGGATGACGAGAGTTTTGTTGAAATGTTAAAGTGTTGTTGGTTTAGCCACGCGAAAAGATGGTTGTGAGAAGGACTTCTTTAGTGAAGTTTGGTGAGTGCTTTTCAGTCAAAAGAATTTATGTTAAGAAACTTTATTACGATTTCTCTTTACTGATTTGAAAGAAGAATTCAGATGAGAATGTTTCAGAAAGATTTCTACGAAAAGTTATGTTTTCAAGCATTATTTATAATATTAAAGCTTGATTTGATGACTATGATTTCAATACTATGTTTCTTTGAGATGATGCTAACTTTTGTGTGCACATAAAGAGTGAAGGCCACCATGGAGTGTACGAACTACATGGTAATAAGAAGCTGACTTATGCATTGAAATGAGCGTATAAAGCTTAGCGGTATAGCAACAAAGACGAATTTGTATGTTCTCAGATGTTGATACAGTAGTCTAAACGCGAGGTAATGAGACCAAGCGTAGAGAACGATTCGGGATCCTTGACAAAATGAAATGATTTTTTAAGCATAAAGAAAGGTTTATTCGAAATGAAATAATTTTTCGGTATATTTAAATGATTTGATATTATTTTTTACAAAATGATTATGAAAAGGTATTGTGAAAGGTTTTCATAAAACCTTAAAGGATTTAAAAAAAAGTGGACCATTCAACTTAATTCCCATCCACTATCCTCTTGTCCAACATGAAACTTTATCTTAGTAAAACTTCTTGATCCACTATTTTACAAAAATATTCAAAACAATACCATACTACACCAAATGTGATATTTTGGTAACACTTAAAATGGTCAGAAATACCATTTTCCTGACTTTTTTTCATCGACCATTAAAGAAAAAGTATAGATGATGTTTCACAAAAACTTCCAAACCATTGTGTTAGTTATCGTTTTGGATGAGGGTTGGGGTAGAGCATCAATACTCAAACGTTGTTAAGAATTAAGACCTAAGACTTGAAAACGAAATCGCCTGCCTGGTTGACAACAACAACATCCCACTAGAGTGCACAATGATGATTTATTGCATTAAGAAGAAGATGGCAGTTAACCTTAGCGCCATAATCAGAACCTCAATCCTCCCTTTGATGAAAGCACCTAAAGGTGTCATGCCTTTCCCCTCTACCACATTGAAGCTCTTTGTCTAACACTACAAGAAATGAGGACTCTCTCGATGCATAAAATCATTGGGAGATATATAAAAAGCGTCAGAAAAGGCTTTTCTGACGCACTAATATACGTCGGAACACAAGTGAGGAAAAATGTATCGGGAGAGGAACTCCCGATGCACAATGTTGTGCGTTGAGGGTTTCTAGACATCTTCCGACGTTGTATGAACGTCGAAGATGTTGTCAATATAGCATCGAGAGATGTCTAGGAACCATGCGTCGGGAGATCCTTTTTTTTTAAAAAAAATAACTTCATTTAATTCCTAAATTCAAATTGAAAATTTTAAATTCAAACTCAACTTCAACACTTCAACCTCAACTTCAACACTTCAATCTCAACTTCAACACTTCAAATTCAAATTTCTAAAACCTACAACTAATTCAAAATTCTAACAACACTTGAAATTAAATTTCATTACTAAAACTTACAACTAATTCAAAATCTAAATACTAAAACTAATTTGAAATCTAAAATCTAACACCTAAAACAAATTTGAAATCTAAATACTAAAACTAATTAACTAAAACAAAACAATAACTAAACTAAACCACTTACCGATGGCGACGACGACGGACGACAACAGGGACGACAATGGTGATGACAATGCCCTCTTCTTCTCAATCTTCCTCTCGGTCTCCCTCTCCCTCTCTCATTTTCTTTCTCTTTATGTTTCCTTTATGTAAAGAATGGAGTTAAAAAAGACAGAGAACTCCTGACGCACGACGAAAACGTCGGGAATAGCACCCTATTCATGACCTGATTTGTTAAACGTCAGAAATCCCTAAACATATTCCCACGCGATTAATGATACGTCGGGAATCCCTAAATCTATTCTCAACGTTGCTGCCACCACGTAAGAGGAAGGCGTTACATACAATTAATGATCTGCCCTTCCTCCGACGGTTCCTAAGCTTTTAGCTTTTCTGCAATCACCCCTTATGCATGTTCTCAGGCGAATCTCAACCAAACCATAACACTCCATCAAAATAAAGAAGAAGAGAGACACCTCAAAACCTTAAATAAAGTTAAGGGAGAAGAATGGAATGACAGAGAAGAAGAAGAGGCTTCTCCGCTGCCACCACTACTCAAGAGGAGAAATGTCCACGATGACGCGTCTAACTCGTATAAAAAGGAAAAAAGTCGAAAGCTAGACGTGGCCATCGACCCTAAACCTCTTGCAATCTGACCCCTAACTCTCTCATTGCCTCCTCCAAAATCCAAATCCTTCAATTCCAGTCCTCATCCAAAAATTGAAACTCCCCCTCATCAATCTTACCCAAGTCCTCTCGCATGTCTATTATCCTCTCACCAAATCCCCATCATTATAACAACATCCTTCACCTCACGACCTGACCGAACAAGCCCTTACCCGATCAAAAGGGCATTGTTAGCGAAGAAGAATTCCTTAGGGTTGAGGAGGAAGACCTGCATCACATTCCTCTCCCTCCGCACACTACTATACGTAATTCCAAGGAGGAAGACTTACATCTCGCGTGTAAACACCGATACCCAATAATCCTTAATTCATCTAAAGAACTCAATAGGACATTAGGGGTTGATGTTAGGAGAAAGATGGTTTAAGTTGGATAGTTTAGTTGAAGTGTTATGGAAGATGTGTTAATATTTTTAAGATGATAAAAGAAAAGTGTCATCGTAACAAAGAAAGGCCTAAAGGGTGTTCGAAAATTGGCTAAGTGTTGGCTAGGGCATGTTGCATACTCTAGGCGGCCAAAAGTGTCAAGCGAACCTCTAAAGAGACATGTTGGGTGGCCAAAGGTTGAGATGTGGTATGGCCGAAAGGTGTCAAGACAACCTCTATAAGACAAGGCTATATGACCAAGGGTATGCGCTAGGCAAGGAAGCTAAGCATCTAGGAAATGTCAAGAAACTCTAAAGAAGTTAGAACGTGGATAAGGAATGTCATGCAACAAAGAGGTGGGCTATGTGGACATAGGTCATGCGGCCAATGGGGCAATTCAACCAAATGCTAGTCAAGATGGCATGGTTTGTTGAAGGCATTGAGGGATGTTTGGGAGATTAGGCGAGAAAAAAAAGTCTTAGGCATTCTTGGCAGTAAGAATTTACTAAAGAACCCTCATAGAAAAAGGGATATGCGTCCAAGGATGAGGTAAGATGTGCGGTAGAGTACAAGTGGACAACATACAAGATACCTAAGTTTTGCCAAATAAGTGTCTTGCATGAGTTGGAAAGTGGCAAGTATGGGCGTAAGAGGTGAGAAAAAAAGGTTCAACCAAAGAGCATGCAAGGATCACTATATGTACAACTTTGGACGAATTATGTTAACAATCAACTTGTGTTAATTGGGTAACTCTACTTCGAAAATCTCCTAAATTGAGTGTAGTATCAAGAGAAAGGCTACCAAGAAGAAAGGCATTGAAGTGAAGAAAGACTCAAAGGTCATTTTCAAAAAAAAAAAAAAAAAAAACTTGAACAATGTAGAGTATTTTGAGCTACATAACTCAATACTTGGAATTTGTTAGTGACACTTTGTGGTAAGCTAGTGAAGACATTCTAAGTAAGTTTGTAGAAGGAATCTTATTGATTTAAGCTTCAAAGTCGAGTTAAGTTTCTGTAGAAAAATCATATTTCTAGACAAGGCCATGGGTGGGTTGATTGCCAGATGACAAGGTGAGATGAGCGTGTGTTTTGAGCGAAAGAGGTTATTTAGGCTTGGGACATGCAAGAAGCATGTCCTGGCATGATCAAGCAGCCTGAGCCACGCGTCATTACACACTCTATTATGAAAGTTGAGTATATTGCTACTTGTGAAGCAGCAAAAGAAGCAGTTTTGGTGAGGAAGTTCTTGCATAATTTGGAAGTTGTTCCAAACATGAACATGCCCCATCACTTTATATTGTGATAATAGTGGGGCATATTACTAATCCATTTACAAAGACTCTCATGGCTAAAGTGTTCGAGGGTCTTCTAGAAAGTCTAGATCTGCGAGTTATGTACATTAGGTAATCTAGGAAAAGTGGCAGATGTGTAATGGGTATGAGGATGCCCTAGTTTATTGTATTTGTATATACACATTTTATGTAATACACTTGTACATTTTACCATTTTCAATGTTAGAGGATTACTTTATTATGAACATCCCAAAGAGACGAGAGTTTTAGTCCAAGTGGGAGTTTGTTGGAATTTATGTCCTAAAACTCGTAGATTGTAAATATAATCCATTGACCATTGTTAATAAAGTGTTATTATTGTAATAATTGTTATTGATTATATTATTAGTTTTGTCTTAATAACTCAAATCCAATAAACTAACATCCTAAACTGTTTAATAAGTATTGAATAGTATGTAGAGACATACAGGGATCAATGTTCGAGATCAGCTTAAAGGGTCTATAGTATACGGATAAGACTGGGTACCTTTATCCTGGTAACATTATGAATACGACTCACTTTGTATTTGATACAAATACAATGATCCAATGTGTTCATGTAGTTGACATGCGAGTGAAGGTATCCTATGCAATGAGATTGCAATAGACTAGACTGTGAAATAGTAACCACGTGTTACTACATTAACTAGTTAGGTTTCTATTTCACTAGGATGACCTAGATAACTTAGTCTTAATCTTGAGTGTATTATGAACTCAATGATCTTGGATGAATTTGACTTCAAATACAAACTTGGATTCCACAACCTAAACCAAAATAAAATAATATATCATGTTAAGATGGATTCACATAGCAACATTTTATCAAATGGTTGCAATGTTTCAAATAAGCAACAATTAAAATTCACATATCGATTTGGCATCTATAAATATACAAACTAAAAAGTACCTAAATGTCAATTATTTACCCAATAAGGCTAACTAAGTAACCAACGTCTAATATGTTTTGCAATGAAAAAGGTTGCCATATTGTTAATTTGGCCATATTGTGAAGGCAACCTCTTAGATGTGTTTGTGAGAAAGGAAAGAAATACCAAAATAAGTATGGACTAAGATAGTATCAAATAAAGTTAAAGTTGAATTTTAAAGCTCTATTTTTTTCAAGATAGAGAAATTTCAGCTAAAGAGGAAAACACTAAGGACAACCAAGCAAAAAAGTCTAACAAATATCAAAAGAGAACATGCAGGAAAGAAAGAATGTAAATAAGGTTTTATCCGCACCAAGCAAAAAAGTCTAACAAGTATCAAAAGCTTCATAAGTTGTACTAGAATTCAAAGCTCTAAACTCTAAAGAATGTAAATTTCTTTGAAGAAATTTGTGTATAAAGGTCACACAGTTGAAAATTCAATACCTTTTCAAGAATGTTGTTGAGAAGATTATTGTGATGAATCTTTGAATCCAAATTATGGAGACAAGATAAATAAATGAGTTCTGATTCTAACTGACTGAATGAGAGTTTAGAAAATAAGAACATTGGAGTTGAATTATCAGCATTTATTTTAATCAAACTTACGATAGCAAACCAAATTATAGAGAAAGATCAAATGCTAGGATAAAGGAATAATCTTACATTTGGTGAGTTCCCAAATGTTGTGGTAGTCAGAGAGTTATTCCACTCGAATTGTCTTAGACAAGAGGCTTCCATTCAGCAAGTACTGGTGAGAATTAAAGTGGAATGACAAACTTAAAAACACGTAATCTTTAACAAACTTTTCCGACTTTTTGCAATTATTTTTTAACACAAGATATCAAAACACACTTAAAAACCATAACAACCAATTACCATAAAACGGTGTCCAATAACAATAATTGGGTCAACCCAAACATCATCAAATTCTTGGGAAAGGTTGTGGACTAGACCTTCACCATCTTGCCCCTAAAACAAGTTAAAGCTTAAGGAAAGAACACAGTAGAAACAAAAATCATAAACTCATCAGTTAGATAGTATTGGTGGTCAAAACCTCAAGGTCTCACTTCTTCCATTTTATATTACCAAATTTGAAAATGATTTTTAATATATGATCATTACTTGAAACATGTTGGTGTACAAGTGTGAATGAAACTAAATCAAGTTTGTGTTTTATGTTATTGTTTTTGACAGTATATTTATGTGCTATGCAATCCATGAGAGTATATTTATGTGCTATGCAATCTAGAAGGGGGAATGCAACTATACCCAATTCATAATTGTATTTGGAACACTAATGATTTTAGCACAAATTCCATCTTTCCATTCTCTAAGACATATAAACCTTATCTCCCTGACTCTATACCTTGGCTATAGTGCTCTTGCAACATATTAAAATTCTCGTAAATAAAAATTCATACACAATTTAAATTAAATTAAACATCAAGACCCATGACGAAGATGAATCTCTGTTCATTTTTCTTTTTATTAACAAACAAAAGTTTTTAGGTCCACTTCTTTCAACAACCTCCTCAAGGATCCTTAATTATCTCTTTCCAAGTTCATAACCACTCTAGTCATGCAAAGATTAAGGTTCATGGCCAATCAACAATTAATCTGTGATTAAGATATTATGAACGTTATTCACATAAAAACATGAAAAGATAAGAGCAAATAATCAGATGCATTACAAAGAATAATTCATAAACTTTGTCTACATCTATCCCTAGGATTAAGAGTTTAGCTCCCCATACTTCACAATCTAAAACACAAAACTCAATACAATACCCATAACAAAAATTCAAGGAGAAGAAAAAGAAAACGAAGAAGAAAAGCTAGTGATTCGTATTATTATAATACTGTGTATAACAGTATGTGTTTTTTAATATTCTCTGTTTCCAGCTCCAGTGTACCAAAATATTATCACAAACTCCACAATCCTTCTCTTTCCAATCCCTAAACTAACCAATGAATCATATTTGCACGCTTGGTAGCCTTGTTCAAAATATTATATATTACAATTATAATAACTTATATCCCCCCTTTTCAAGCCTAAAATGCAAAACCTTTCTTCCATTCTCTAAGGCACATTTCCTCTTCTTTAATTTTGCATTCCAATTTTAAATAACAAATTACAAATTTTAATCACAAAGGAAAAAAGGAAAATTATTACCTTTAGAAAGGGAAGAAAATGAATGAGTAACCATGAAGGATTTGGAAACGAATAGAGGTTTAGCGAAAGTGGAATGCGACAGAAGGACGGTGAACGTGTTTACTCATTTTCAAACAGAGAATGTGTTTACACATTTCGAACGGTGAACAGACAGACGCAAATCAACGAAGGTGAAGGGAACGCAAAGCAGACGAACGGTGACGGACGATGAACGCAAATGAATTAAGGTGAACGCTGATGAACGCAAAGGGAAGTCTTTTTCGGCGATGAACGCAGATGAATGCACAAATGAACGCGAAGGGAAGGTTAGGTGAACGACGCTTTTGATTTCGGGTGGAGAAGGGACAAAGTCGCGGCGAATTAGGTTTAATTAAGAAAATGGGAAGTGATCTAATTGAAACGTTGCGTTTTGTAAAAGAATATTCACACAATAATTTTTTAGAAATTTCTTGATGTTTTTAAAGACTCAAAAACAAATTAAAATTTCTTGAAGTTTTTAAAAACATCAATGATTTTTTAGAATTATCTTGACGTTTTAAAAACGTCAAGAATTTTTTATAAATTTCTTGATGTTTTTAAAAATGTCAAGAACTTTTTAGAATTATCTCAACATTTTAAAAACGTTAAGAATTTTTTATAAATTTCTTGACGTTTTTAAAACGTCGAGGAAAACTATATATTATTGACGTTTAAAAAACGTCAAGAATGTTGAATTCATAAACATTCTTGACGTTTTTTAAACGTCAAGAAAAAATACATCTTACTTGACGTTTAATAAACGTCAAGAAAGTTGAAAATTGGCCTTTCATAAAAATTCTTGAGGTTTTTTTATTTAAAAACGTCAAGAAAGGAAAACTACAACCGTCAAGAGAGCCTATTTTTGTAGTAGTGATTTTGGGGACAAGACTGAGTGGGGAGTTGGGATTATAATTAAACAAAATAGAATTCACTCATTTCCTACTTTAGGGTAAGTAGATGAATGTTAGCTTAAATGGTGGCTCCAAAACTTGGACAAAGGGTTCGTACCCTCTCTATGACATGAGAGGGGTTTTTGTTTATTAGTAGGACCATAAACAAGTTGTTCATTAGAGGAGCACTGGTTTTTAAGGATTAGAGGTAACATAGGGGTAAAGGTAAATTGATCCAACTGGTGTTACAAACACTCGTGAAGGACTAACTTACTATTATTGGTCTATATCCGTGGACACAGACATATATTTTTAGTGAGAAGAGTTCAGTTGTGAGTCTTTAATGGAGTGTACACACAGCTAACGAATATTGATTAATGTGGTTAATGAGTTTAGCCAATTAATCTTAGATCGTTGTAGCTTTTGATATGTAGATCCATTAGGTCCCTTTCCTAGCTCGTAAAGGGTAATGAGATTTATTTATATTGGTTGTAATTTAAAATGTTTAAATTTAACTTGGGAATTAGTATAATGTATAGTGATACATTATAATATAAAGTTTATCAAACTTTACTATATAAATTTAACTTTGGGGATGATTCAAAATTAATTTATGAGAGATAAAATATTTGAATGAGTTCAAATATTAATTTAATGTGAATTGGATTCATATTAAAATTATTGAGAGAAACTTATTTTGAATATGATTCAAATTTAATTTAAGTTAAATATAAGATAAATAATTTAGTGTTATTAGTTAATTGGAGAATTAATTAATAGTTTAGTTTAATATTATTTAATTAAATTCGATTTCATTAATTATTAACTAATTGATTAATGTTTAATTAATCAGTAGATTTGAAATATATCTATTAATTTAATTATTTTAAATTAATAGAATCTCATGGTTCTCTTCTACTTCATTTTCTATTCCTAGAAGGAAAGAGAGTTATAATATCTAGAAGAAAACAATTTTCTTAAAAAAATGAATTAATAAAAAAAAAAAAAATAAGGCTAACGCTATTGCTCTTTGCAAAAAGAAAAGAGTTTCTGTCAAATATCTCTAAACTTTTTCCCATCCCAATTGGTTCCACAAACCAATCTCATCCAGAGGTACTCTTTGCAATTTAAGCTCTCTTTGCAATGGACAATCTTCAAAGTTTTTTTTAACGATGTTTCCAATGCTTTCCTTTCTCTCTCATGTTTAATAAAACCAATTTCTCGTAAAACCTGTAGGGAGGCTACATCGTATCGAATTTCATACAACTGACGTGTTCATCGAGTTACAACAAGTGCCGCACAATTGTCTGTTCTGTGTTTGGAAAGTTGTGATTGTGACACGCTGCACATGAGGTTAGAATGAGACATGGCAAGGCAAGCCCTACGCGCGCCTGCCAACTTCTGCCACAATATTTTGTACGCAAGCTAATGTCTTTGGGCTGTTTTTGTGGTTTTTGGAAATTTTAAGCAAAGTTTTGATATTTTAGATCTGAAGGAGATAGAACAAGTTTATAAGCCAAGGGTCCAAGCTACTCTCGATAAGTGACAAAAATGAGTTTAAAGTTGATTTCTAAACATGAATTTACTATCAAATGTTTCAAGCATGCTTTGATGTTTGAATATTTGAGGATACTGACTTATAATGTATTTCCAAAGCATGAATTTAGAAACATTTTGGTAAACATGTTTTTATTGATGAATTTACTAATGAAAATTATAAGCAATCATGATTGTGCTAAGTTTTCAAAATGTTTAAGCTTGAAAATAATATTAGCATGTTTTAGTCTATACCTAAAATATTCTAAGATATATAGCAACCCTTCGGGAGAGATTTTCTTGTGCATAGAGGTCATTTGATTTGGATATTCAGTAAATACCTAGCTTTCCATCATTGGTATTAGATAAGAGATGAAGACTTCTAAAGATGCTTAGTTTCCCATCTCAAGGGACGAGACCCTGTACGAATGCCTAGTTTCCATCTCATTTGTAGTTATAACGAGATAGGGCACAATTGATGCCTAGAGTTTCATCTCGTAAGTATCATATCACGGGATAGGGCTTCTATGCCTAGTTTATTGTTTTTCATCTCGACGATTCTAGGTATAGCAACTGAGAGGGAAGTTTGAGATAAGTTGTTTGAGTTTGATTTCATTTATGTTAAGAGTTAATTGTTAAATACTTGTTATTTCAAAACGATGTTTTATAACACAATCACTCATTGGGCTATTTAGCTCACTCTTTGGATAAATATCCCCATATGGATTACGTTGTTTGGAAAATTAAACTGTGCTTTAGTACTTCAAGAAAACTTCCCTCCCATGTCCTCTCACCTCATGTCTGCCCCATTTGTGTTGATAACATGAAAAATATTTAGCACCTTTTAATTGACTATGTCTTTGTATCGAAATGTTGGTTCCGTCTTCTCCAAACATTCAATATTTGTTGGGATTTTTTGCTCAATCAAGGCTTATTCTTCTTTGTTCTCGACCTGCTACCTATGATTTATGATTTTGTTTTGGACATATTATTTTATCATTTTGTTTGGTTTTATTTTGTGGCTTTTGTTTGTTTTTTTTTTTTTTTTTTTTTTTTTGAAAAGGAGACAACCTCTTTATTAATATTAAAATAATAATAATAATTAGACAAAAGCTCATAGTACAAGAGAGTTATACAAGGAACATGTAACTAAAGATGCTTTTGTTTTGCTTTTGATTTTGATCTTGTGTTGTCGCTTTTTGGATGTGATGAGGGCGCTAAGGGGTGACTCAACTAGTTGAGATGTCCAGGTGCGTCTGTTGATCCTCCATCCTATTGCTCTTTGTATAATCCTCATGACATTGAACTTTGTCTCTTCATTTTTCAATATTAATAATGGTGAGACTCATATCCTTTTTTTTAAAAAAAAACAATATGGGTTAATTTAATAAAAGTGTTGCTAGCAGAGATTTGGTTGAGCACAACCAACACATTTCCATGATAACAAAAGGGATTTGCGTGGTGAAAATAGATCTATTAGATCTCTTGGAGCAATAAAAAAGAAATAAGATCTTTATGTGAAAGTCGAACTTTTTTTTTATGGAGCCTTGTGAAGAAAGGCCTTTACTTTTGGGCAACATTGGAATTGGGGCATGGTTGTGCACTTATTATCAAAAGTTATCCCCTAACCATCAAACTGGTTCACTGTTGCGAAAT
Source organism: Cucumis sativus (assembly GCF_000004075.3). NCBI lineage: Eukaryota > Viridiplantae > Streptophyta > Magnoliopsida > Cucurbitales > Cucurbitaceae > Cucumis > Cucumis sativus. The sequence goes on from NC_026658.2 coordinate 12,284,923, forward strand.
GGTGGGTTAGTTTAGGACATGTCATTATTCTCGAACCTTCAGATAAATCTCCTTATCTTAGGGAATTAAAAGTTGTTCAACACAGGCTTGAAACATACATGTATAGGGCTTCTGTATTTTCCGATAAGGAGCCAATGATTGATTATATATTGGTCTGTTTTGCAAAGGGAAAGATTTCCCTAACACGTATTGTAAAAAAATATGTAGTTGGCTAGTAGTGAAAAGTTAGCAAGGCTATTCATGTTTCTCTTGGTGTTCCCTCTCACTCATCTTGAAGCTTATTGTGGGCATTTTGTCAACTTACTGTGGGTTTCTTTTGTATTTTGTTTTAATTAATTACTTCGTACTTATTTTACATTTTAGTTTTCATTAGTGCGCCCTGGATAGAGGATTTTGTTTAGCTCGTTGTTATTGTTGATAAAATTAAAATGCCAACGATTACAATTCTTGAGAACGAACTCATCTGTTTCCAATTCAGATGCCCAAAACTTGTTGAATGGATCCTATCTCGTTGATCGCGACATCTTGCTGGCAAAAGTATGCTCCTCCGTAAATGGACTCCAGGTATTGTCTCTAAATCCTTTGTTTTTTATTATGTTCCTATATGGATTAAACTAGGTAGGATTCCAATGGAGTTATGGACAGATGTCAGATTGACTGTTGTGGCTAGTGTTATAGGCAAACCTCTATCTTTAGATCTAGCTACTAAGGAAAGACGAAGGTTGTCACATGCTTGAGTATGTGTTGAATCAAATGTGGACTCTCCTATGCCTGCTGAATTTACAATTCACCTTAGGGGAGAGAATTTTGTTATGGCTGTGAATTATGAGTGGAAGCCTCGAAGGTGTAATTTGTGCCGGTCTTTTGGGCATTCTAGTGGTAAGTGTCCTAAGATTGTGGAAAACAAAGTTCATCGAGAGGAGGATGTGAGCAAGGTGGTTTCAAACAAAGAGGAGGAACGGACAATTATGTCTTGTTGATGTGGTGTTAGACTTTAAATAGTTGGAGGAAAGTAAGACTAATAGCTCCACCATTAGGCATATTAAGGAAAAGGAGGTAGGTAATCGAGATGAAATTACTCGTTATTAGAAAGAAAAGAGAGTTGGTTTATGTTCGAGAGAAGGGTAAACGTGTGGATGTGATTATGCCTAACTCTTTTGGCAGCCTTATGAAGTTGGGTGAGGGAGACAAGTGGACCTTATCTATAGTGGATGACTCCCCTCCCCCCTTACAAGTGGATGATACCACTATTGTTATTAAGCGTATGTTATTAATCACCTTAAGATAATTTCAAAATATAAATATATTTTTAGTATAAGTCCTCACGTTTGACTCTAGACTCACCAATCAACCTTATTTGGATATTAAGAATATGACAAAATTAGTGATATTAGATGACTATCAAACGATAATCATAGGGTTATCAACTTTTAAATTTACTACTTTTAAAATTTAGAAAATGTAGTGACATGAGTCATGTGATTATAAATGTTTTTGTTATTTTTGCAGGGTTCCAAAGAAAAAAGAAAAAAGTAAGATGTGATTGATAATATGTGAAAAAAGGAAAAAAAATTAAAGAAATATAACTCGATATATCTAATTTGTTTAAAAACGACCCCATTTGTAATTTTTCTTTTCAAAAGTCACACAACATCTTTTTGGAAAGTTTTTTTAGAGAAGCATGCCAATACCTTCATCCTACGTATATAGATGTATTTATGAATAATTTTTAAAAGTTCAAAACAATTTTTTTTAACATTTCAAAGTTTAAGGTTATTTTTTTACACAAACTACAAAATTCAAAAGAATTTTTTTTTTGTAATTTAACTAAATACTGTTGTATGTATATGAGAAAGAAAATGTTTAAGGTGGCGTACTTCGAGAACCAATTGATTATAACCAAGATGCCTCAAAGTCGTTCACCTTTGGGATGTGTAATAAAATCCATGGATTTCGCACATTCAGGGAATTTCAATGTGTTCGACTAACTTTCCAAAGTTACTTTCTCTACTAAAGCCTGAAGCCCCGTATGCTGCAAGAATCAGTGTTGCGAATCGAGGTTGCAACGTTTCAAATGCAACTGATCAGTATACCATTCAAAATTTGAATTTTCAACATGACGAGTTTGTAACTTTAGTGCCCCTTGGAGAAGAAAATGAAATTCAGGGTATGTGTAATTCAGGTTCTGTTCCACAAGATAGTACAATTTAAATTATTCTCCATATGTTGCTTAATTATCTCATAACGGTTTATTTAAACCAGGATGCAGTGCATGACAGCAACGGTCCAGTTTCTTTAGCAGAAATAGAGAACAACACGACAGCTAGTATTGCAAAATTATCCAATACTCTTGGTAATTTGGATGAGACACATTGTTCTTGCTCTAAACATAGCGCAAAGAGAGTTTGGGAAGCATCACTTTCTTCCCTGACGTCAAAGAAAGTAAAAGGAGTCAATCTGGACCATTTCCATTCCCACTCTAACAAAAATCTTGATCCTAAAAGTGATGTATACGATACCTGCTCTCAAGGATGCTCTTTAGCCAATTCAAAGCATGAAATTTTATCAAGTATTTATCCTAAAAATCCAACCAATCAGTGTACACAAAATTTTTGTCAAGAATTTGGAAGTGTAAATGTGGCATCAGAGGACCTCAATTCTGAAGAGCTAGAGAAGCTTCTGATTCCTTCCCTCCATTATTGATAAATAAAATTGAGGTTAAGGCTTATCATATACATACCCAGTCACTGAACTTCTCCATATTCCTTAATAGGCATATCTTGCTTGGCTTATTTGGCTGGCTCTACTCATGTAGGCTTTCAAAAGGCGAATCTGACATCCTGCCAAAAATGATTAATCAGTTTCTTTAACTGTTGAACTTTTAGGTTGTATACTAGCAAGCACCTGAAGTTTAGGGATTCAATCTTTATATTATTCTTAAGAGTTATTCAATATCCCTACCTAGAATAGACAAATGAAGCTTGAAACTACCCATAATATTAATGTTGTTGTTTAATTATGACATTTTGTTATCGGTCTTTCTAACTTACGAATATCCATCTTCTGATATGTGTTCACATGCATATTTTATGGATGTAGATTTTATAGTATTTCTTTATTTATTTTATATGGCATTAGCTGTATACTTTTTTTATAAAATATTAATATAAATATTAAACTACCGATTCACCAAAAAGTTTAAGCTGGTGGTTGAAAGAAAATTCAATTATAGCCTTAAGCTACTTTGGTGGACTAGAAAGTATAATCTTAGAAACACTCAATCTGATCAAGTTCTCTGAAGCAAGAATTAAAGTTCGGAAAAATCTTTGCGGATTCTGCAACTATAGAATTAAAGAGTGAGAACTGAGGAAATTTTTCCCTTAATTTTGGGGATTTTGAACCCATAGAAGCTCCTGTAATAATCCAATCTGATCTATTTCAAAGTGATTTTTCCAATCCTATTGATTTATGTAGAATAAATTCAGTGATTTTAGATGAAGGGCTCCAAAGTGATGGTCTCCCAGATACCTGAATTTTCTCAAACAGAATGCCCCATCCATCTCAAGAAATCCTTTCGAAGCACTTAGGAAGTTGGGTGATGAAGAAGAAAACCTTGTTCGACCGGAAAGAGTTTCAGCCCTTGAATCCTCGCGGAAAAAATAATTTTCAGAAGGCAAAATTCAAATTTGGGTATAGTTGGCATCTCCACGTACTTAGAAGGGGAAAAGACTTCAACAAAAAGAGAGAAAACAGACCTCGAAAGAAGAAAAGGCAGCCAGCCGACATTTTATTATCTCAAAAAACAGCTCACCTAGCCCTCCCCAACCAGATTGTTTCAAACTTAATGTATCTGCAGACATTTTAAAAGCTGACACACAGATGGTAGGCCCCAAGAATTTTATTAATCAGAATTCCAATGGCTTTTGGTATTCTGACGAATTGAGGAAGAATCAGAGTCCTCTCCTCCATCAAGGAACTTCACTTGCGGGCCATCTCCTGTTTTCAGTTCTCAACCAAAATTACCAGCCTCTCCCAAGACTAAAATATCATCTAATGAAAGCTATTCCATTTCATGCCAGAAATTTTTCTAAGCACCTCAAGACCTATACCAAAGGGAGAACTTCTTTTCGCAACATTTGGATGAGCTTGGCTAATTCTGATTTATTAGAGGAAAGTTGTGTGAAGATACAAATTCCAAATTCAGTTGGCAAAAGGTCAGTACTGCCTTCCTCCTTAAGTAATAAATTTTCTCAATCCTCCTCCAAACTTTCTGGTTCATTCTTTAATTTTGTGCAAGATACTTCTTGTCTAAAAAAAGTTGAGAACCTAGAAGATGAATTCATGGAAGTTGAATCAGTCACCAGTGTAAGTATCCTTCCCCCAAGAGTTGGTTCCTTTCTTGGCAGCATGTGAAATTGAATTGATATAAGGCAGAGGTAGCAAAGATGGAGATTATATCATGGAACACTAGAGGATTCATGGGCCATTCGAAACAATTGGCTATTAAAAATATTTTGAAGAAAGCTAATCCAGATAGAGCATTGATTCCGGAGACCAAAAGAGAAGAGATTGCCAGTTGTATTATAAAGGCACTATGGAGTTCAAAAGGAATTGGCTGGGTCTTTGTTTGAAGCTAGTGGCAAATTAAGAGTTTTTGATTATGTGGATAAATATAAGTTGTCGATTATTGAAGTTCGGTCAAGAGAAGGAAGGTCATTACAGTGTGGCTCATAAGTTGTTTCAACATTAATTTATAAGTTGTTTGGAAAGGTTCTCGCAGAAAGATTAAAGAAAGTCAGGCCAGGTATTACTTTGTAAGACCTCCTATTATCTATACCTATAAAAGGAAGGGTAGAAAGAGAAATTCCTTAGCAACCAATGATGAGAGAATAATGGGAGAGGATCGTGCAGGTGGGGCCTGCCAGGAGGGATGAGAGAGAGAGGTATAAATATGTAATGTTGGGGTAGGGGAGGCTAGGTCTTTTTTGGTTATTTCAAGGAGAGTAAAGGTGCTGTAGCCTGAGGGTATCCAGCCCCGTATAAAGAAGCTGGGTAAGTTTTCTATGTTGTTCTTCCTTTATTTTTCATATCTACTACTGTTGAATGTGTTTTGGCTTTTACATAAATAAAGATTTACAGAGTGCTGCCTCTGTTTAGCCATTTGGTTAGGATATTTTGTGTTTTATTGTTAGAATCCTAACATACTTCTCCATTACAATGTGGCTTTCTGGAAGAGTGCCAAATCTTGGATCCTATTTTAATAGCAAAAGAAACTATGGAGGTCTATAGTATCCGAAAAAAGAAAAGATGGATCATTAAATTATACCTTGAAAAGGCCTTTAACAGAGTGGATTGGAAATTTTAGAAAATGTAATGCAAAAGAAGATCTTCGATGTAGGATATTGTGTTATATTGGCCAGCCTTTACAGCATCCCCATTTTGAAGTCTTTGATGATCAGGACTTTCGGATCAGCCTCTGCTTCAAACAGTTTTTGCTCAACCAATCAAGGCTTATTCTTCTTTGTTCTCAGCATGCTGCCTTTGATTATGATTTTTCTTTGGAAAGATTCTTTTTATCATTTTGTTTGTCTTTGTTTTTGTGGCTTTTTGTTTTGATCTTGTGTTGTCGCTTTTTGGATGTTTTGAGGGCACTAAGGGGGTGTCAACCTAGTTTGAGATGCCCGGATGCGCCTGTTGATCTTCCCTCTCCTCTTTTGCTCTGTGTACAATCCTCATGTACATTGAGCTTTGTGTCTTTCTTTATATTAATAATAGTGAGACTCGTATCCTTTTTTAAAAAAAGAAAGAAAATTCAATTATATATCACCAACACTCTCCTCACTTGTGGGCTTGAAATATTTGAAAGGCCCAACAACTGGAAATGGATTTTAATTGGGGAGGAAACGACAATGCGAGGCTTGAACACAAGACCTTCTTGGACCACCTGCTCGGATACCATATTGAAAGGGAGACAAACAAACACAAAACTTTACATGGAAACCTGTGTACCATAAGAAAAACCACTATATTTTTCTTCTTATTATTTTCTGATGAAAAATACAATAGGTACAAGGGAGAATAAATAGAATATACAGAGGAATAAAAAAGGAAAATATTTAGGAATTAAGAAAAATATTCCCATAAACTTTTCATAAATATTCTAAGATTCTAACAATAAAAAGTTCTATTTATTCCAAATTGTGACTGCTCTAATATGCAGTTCTTTTCTGATTCAGATGATTGAGGAGCTTGGTGGTTCTCTCACTGCTGATGGGAGTACAAGCACTCATGTCATTACAGGAAAAGTGCGGAAAACTCTAAATTTTTGTATTGCTCTCTTTTTAGGGTTAGTCTTGCAACCTTAGACGAACACTCTTCTATGTGTCCTTTTGGCCTTTGAATATCGATAATCATCTCATTTGCACCAAAGTTAGCAATTCCATGCACACAAGGCCTTTGCCGTTATTTTTCCATTGCCTCGTAGTTGTGCTTAGGCTGGAAATTGTTGTGAACCTTCTAAATCTAAAAGGGCATAGTTTCTTATTCTACTGCCTGTTTACTTTTAGTTAAACATCAAAATCAATTCTTATGTTTGAGTTGGATTGTATCATGCTCTTCCTTTTCAGTTGTTTCTATCTATGTGTCCTTAAGGCATCACCGTTCGGCTTTCGTAGGAAAGAAACTTCGAGATCATCTAGAATCGGACCACCCAGTAGCTAGATGTGAACTTTCGAGGCCTCCGACCCCGTTCTAAGTCGGGTCGTTTCTTTCTAGGCCATTGTGCCTCTCTTCGGCGTTTTGAACGGAACCAACAAACCGAGTCTGGGGCATCACCGTTCGACTTTTGTGGACACAAAACTTAGAGACCACTCAGAATCGGACCACCCAGTAGCTAGAGGTGAACTTTCGAGGCCATTATGCCTTTCTTTCGCCGTTTCGGGACGGAACCAAGAAACCGAGTATGGGGCATCACCGTTCGGCTTTTGTGGGTAAGAAACTTCGAGACCACTCAGAATCGGACCACCCAATAGCTAGACGTGAACTTTCGAGGCCTCTGACCCCATTTTAACTCCGGTCAGTCCTTTCTAGGCCATTGTGCCTCTCTTTCGGTGTTTTGGGACGGAACCAAGAAACCGAGTCTTGGGCATCACTGTTCGGCTTTTGTGGGTAAGAAACTTTGAGACCACTCAGAATCGGACCACCCAGTAGCTAGACGTGAACTTTCGGGGCCTCCGACCCCCTTCTGAGTCTGATCGTTCCTTTCTAGGCCATTGTGCCTTCTTTCGGCGTTTTGGAACGGAACCGAGAAACCGAGAATAGGGCATCACCGTTCGGTTTTTGTGGGCAAAAAACTTAGAGACCACTCAGAATCGGACCACCCAGTAGCTAGACGTGAACTTTCGGGGCCTCCGACCCTCTTCTGAGTCTGATCGTTCCTTTCTAGGCCATTGTGCCTTCTTTCGGCGTTTTGGAACGGAACCGAGAAACCGAGACTAGGGCATCACCATTCGGTTTTTGTGGGCAAAAAACTTAGAGACCACTCAGAATCGGACCACCCAGTAGCTAGATGTAAACTTTCGGGGCCTCCGACCCCCTTCTAAGTCCGGCTGTTCCTTTCTAGGCCATTGTGCCTTTCTTTCGGCGTTTTGGGACGGAACCAAGACACCGAGTCTGGGGCATCACCGTTCGGCTTTTGTTGGCAAGAAACATCGAGACCACTCAGAATTGGACCACCCAGTAGCTAGATGTGAACTTTCTAGGCCTCTGACCCCGTTCTAAGTCTGGTCGTTCCTTTCTAGGCCATTGGGCCTCTCTTCGGTGTTTTGTGACGGAACCAAGAAACCGAGTCTTGGTCATCACCGTTCGGCTTTTGTGGGCAAGAAACTTGGGAGGCCACTCAGAATCGAACCACCGAGTAGCTAGATGTGAACTTTCGAGGCCTCTGACCCCGTCCTAAGTCCGGTCATTCCTTTCTAGGCCATTAGGCCTCTCTTTGGTGTTTTGGGACGGAATCAAGAAACCGAGTCTGGGGCATCACAGTTCAGCTTTTGTGGGTAAGAAACTTCGAGACCACTAAGAATCGGACCACCAAGTAGCTAGACGTGAACTTTCGAGGCCTCTGACCCCGTTTTAACTTCGGTCAGTCCTTTCTAGGCCATTGTGCCTCTCTTTCGGTGTTTTGGGACGGAACCGAGAAACCGAGAATAGGGCATCACCGTTCGGTTTTTGTGGGCAAAAAACTTAGAGACCACTCAGAATCGGACCACCCAGTAGCTAGACGTGAACTTTCGGGCCTCCGACCCCCTTCTGAGTCTGATCGTTCCTTTCTAGGCCATTGTGCCTTCTTTCGGCGTTTTGGAACAGAACCGAGAAACCGAGACTAGGGCATCACCGTTCGGTTTTTGTGGGCATAAAACTTAGAGACCACTCAGAATCGGACCACCCAGTAGCTAGATGTGAACTTTTGGGGCCTCCGACCCCCTTCTAAGTCCGGCTGTTCCTTTCTAGGCCATTGTGCCTTTCTTTCGGCGTTTTGGGACGGAACCAAGACACCGAGTCTGGGGCATCACCGTTCGGCTTTTGTTGGCAAGAAACATCAAGACCACTCAGAATTGGACCACCCAGTAGCTAGATGTGAACTTTCTAGGCCTCTGACCCCGTTCTAAGTCTGGTCGTTCCTTTCTAGGCCATTGGGCCTCTCTTCGGTGTTTTGTGACGGAACCAAGAAACCGAGTCTTGGTCATCACCGTTCGGCTTTTGTGGGCAAGAAACTTCAAGGCCACTCAGAATCGGACCACCGAGTAGCTAGATGTGAACTTTCGAGGCCTCTGACCCCGTTCTAAGTCCGGTCATTCCTTTCTAGGCCATTAGGCCTCTCTTTGGTGTTTTGGGACGGAATCAAGAAACCGAGTCTGGGGCATCACCGTTCGGCTTTTGTGGGTAAGAAACTTCGAGACCACTCAGAATCGAACCACCCCGTAGCTAGACGTGAACTTTCGGGGCCTCCGACCCCGTTCTAAGTCTGGCCGTTCCTTTCTAGGCCATTGTGCCTTTCTTTTGGCGTTTTGGGACGGAACCAAGACACCGAGTCTGGGGCATCACCGCTCGGCTTTTGTGGGTAAGAAACTTCGAGACCACTCAGAATCGGACCACCTAGTCGCTAGACGTGAACTTTATGGGCCTCCGACCCCTTTCTAAGTCTGACCATTCCTTTCTAGGCCATTGTGCCTTTCTTTCGGCGTTTTAGGACGGAACCAAGAAACTGAGTCTGGGGCATCACCGTTAGGCGTTTGTGGGCAAGAAACTTCAAGAACACTCAGAATCGGACCACGCAGTAGCTAGACGTGAACTTTTGGGGACTCCGACCTCCTTCTGAGTCCGATCGTTCCTTTCTAGGCCTATGTGCCTTCTTTCGGCGTTTTGGGACGGAACCCAGAAACCGAGACTGGGACATAACTGTTCGACTTTTGTGGGTAAGAAACTTCGAGACAACTTAGAATCGGACCACCCAGTAGCTAGACGTGAACTTTCGAGGCCTCCGACCTCGTTCTAAGTCCGGTCGTTCCTTTCTAGGCCACTTTGCCTTTCTTTCGGCGTTTTGGGACGGAACCAAGAAACCGAGTCTGGGCATCACCGTTCGGCTTTTGTGGGCAAGAAACTTCGAGACCACTCAGAATCGGACCACCCAGTAGCTAGACGTAAACTTTCGAGGCCTCCGACCCCGTTCTAAATCCGACCGTTCCTTTCTAAGCCATTGTGCCTTTCTTTCGGCGTTTTGGGACGGAACCAAGAAACTGAGTCTGGGCATCACCGTTCGTCTTTTGTGGGCAAGAAACTTCGAGACCACTAAGAACCGGACCACCCAGTAGCTAGACGTAAACTTTCGAGGCCTCCGACCCCGTTCTAAGTCCTGCCGTTCCTTTCTAGGCCATTGTGCCTTTCTTTCGACGTTTTAGGACGGAACCAAGAAACCGAGTCTGGAGCATCACCGTTCAGATTTTGTGTGCGAGAAACTTCGAGACCAATCAGAATCGGACCACCCAATAGCTAGACGTGAACTTTCGAGGCCTCCGACCCCGTTCTAAGTCCGACCGTTCCTTTCTAGGCCATTGTGCCTTTCTTTTGGCGTTTTGGGACGGAACCAAGAAATCGAGTCTGGGGCATCAGCGTTCGACTTTTGTGGGCAAGAAACTTCAAGACCACTCAGAATCGGACCACCTAGTAGCTAGACGTGAAATTTCGAGGCCTCCGACCCCGTTCTAAGTCCGGTCGTTCCTTTGTAGGCCATTGTCTACATTCTTGCCAGCATGTCTGATGTATTGGCAAAGAAACATGAATCCTTAGCCACGGCTAAAGAGATTATGGATTCATTAAGGGGAATGTTTGGGCAACCAGAATGGTCATTAAGACACGAGGCAGTCAAAAATATTTACACTAAGCGTATGAAGGAAGGGACCTCTGTTAGAGAACATGTTCTGGACGTGATGATGCACTTCAACATCGCTGAAGTGAATGGTGGTCCCATCGAAGAGGTTAATCAAGTTAGTTTTATCTTAGAGTCTCTTCCAAAGAGCTTCATTCCATTCCAAACGAATGCGTCTTTGAACAAGATAGAATTTAACTTGACAACCCTTCTGAATGAACTCCAGCGATTCCAAAACCTTACTATGGGTAAAGGAAAACAAGTGGAAGCAAATGTTGCTACCACAAAAAGAAAATTTATAAGAGGATCGTCCTCTAAAACCAAAGCTGGACCCTCAAAACCTAATGCTCAAATAAAAAAGAAGGGAAAGGGAAAGACTCCCAAACAGAACAAGGGTAAGAAAGGTGCAGAAAAAGGTAAGTGTTACCATTGTGGCCAAAACGGGCACTGGTTAAGAAACTGCCCAAAATACCTTGCAGAAAAAAAGGCAGAGAAGGAAACACAAGGTAAATATGATTTACTAGTTGTAGAAACATGTTTAGTGGAATATGAAAATTGTACCTGGATACTAGATTCAGGAGCCACTAACCATATTTGCTTCTCATTTCAGGAAAATAGTTCTTGGAAAAAGCTTTCAGAAGGCGAGATCACTCTCAAGGTTGGAACAGGAGAGATGGTCTCAGCTTCAGCAGTGGGAGATTTAAAGTTGTTTTTTAGAGATAGATATGTCATACTTAAGAATGTCTTATATGTACCTCAAATGAAAAGAAATTTAATATCTATCTCTTGTATTTTGGAACAAATGTATAGAATATCTTTTGAAATTAATGAAGCGTTCGTTTTCTATAAAGGTATTCTAGTTTGTTCTGCTATACTTGAAGACAACTTATATAAGTTAAGACCAACTAGAGCAAATTTTGTCTTAAATACTGAAATATTCAGAACAGCTGAAACTCAGAATAAAAGACAAAAAGTTTCTTCTAATGCCTATTTATGGCACTTAAGACTTGGTCACATAAATCTCAATAGGATTGGGAGATTGGTTAAAAGTGGGCTTCTAAGTCCGTTAGAAGATAACTCTTTACCTCCTTGTGAATCTTGTCTTGAAGGAAAAATGACCAAGAGATCTTTTACTGGAAAAGGTCTAAGAGCCAAAGGACCCTTAGAGCTCGTACATTCGGACCTTTGTGGACCAATGAATGTCAAAGAGGTGGATATGAAATATTTCATTAGCTTCATTGATGATTATTCAAGGTATGGTCATATTTACCTAATACATCATAAGTCTAATAGTCTTGAAAAGTTCAAAGAATATAAGGCTGAAGTAGAAAACGAATTAGGTAAAACAATAAAAATACTTCGATCAGATCGAGGTGGAGAGTATATGGACTTACGATTCCGAGACTATTTAATAGAAAATGGAATCCAGTCACAACTCTCTGCACCTAGTACACCTCAACAGAACGGTGTATCAGAAAGAAGAAACCGGACCTTGTTAGACATGGTTCGCTCTATGATGTTTTTCTCAGATGTCAGATTCTTTTTGGGGATATGCTTTAGAAACAGCTGCTTATATTTTGAATAATGTTCCCTCTAAAAGTGTTTCAGAAACACCTTATGAGCTATGGAAAGGGCGTAAAGGCAGTTTACGTCATTTTAGAATTTGGGGTTGTCCAGCACACGTGTTGGTACAAAATCCAAAAATTGGAACATCGTTCAAAATTATGCTTTTTTATAGGTTATCCAAAAGAATCAAGAGGTGGTTTGTTTTATGATCCTCAAGAAAATAAAATATTTGTGTCAACAAATGCCACATTCTTAGAGGAAGACCACATCAGGGATCATCAACCTCGTAGTAAACTAGTATTAAAAGAAATTTCCAAAAGTGCTATAGATAAACCTAGTTCATCCACTAAGGTAGTTGATAAGACTAGGAAATCTGGACAATCACATCCTTCTCAACAGTTGAGAGAGCCTCGACGTAGTGGGAGGGTTGTTCATCAGCCTGATCGCTATTTGGGTTTAATTGAAACTTAAGTCGTCATACCTGACAATGGCATAGAGGATCCATTAACCTATAAACAGGCAATGAAAGATGTAGATCGTAACCAATGGATCAAAGCCATGGACCTCGAAATGGAGTCTATGTACTTTAATTCTGTCTGGACTCTAGTAGATCAACCAAATGACGTAAAACCTATTGGTTGTAAATGGATCTACAAGAGAAAACGAGACCATGCCGGTAAAGTACAGACTTTTAAGGCTCGACTTGTGGCAAAGGGTTATACCTAGAGAGAGGGAGTAGACTATGAGGAAACTTTCTCTCCTGTTGCCATGTTAAAGTCAATTAGAATACTCTTATCCATCGCCACTTTTTATGATTATGAAATTTGGCAGATGGATGTCAAGACAGCTTTTTTGAATGGTAATCTTGAAGAGAGTATCTATATGTCTCAACCAGAGGGGTTTATAGAACAAGATCAAGAACAAAAGGTTTGTAAGCTTAAAAAATCCATTTATGGATTAAAACAAGCTTCTAGATCCTGGAATATAAGATTTGATACTGCGATCAAATCTTATGGCTTTGAACAAAATGTTGACGAGCCTTGTGTTTACAAAAAGGTCGTCAATTCCATTATAGCATTTTTAGTCTTATATGTAGATGATATTCTACTTATTGGAAATGACGTAGGATATCTTACTAATATCAAGAAATGGCTAGCTATGCAATTTCAAATGAAAGATCTGGGAGATGCACAATACATTCTCGGAATCCAAATTGTTCGAAACCGTAAGAACAAAACACAAGCCATGTCTCAAGCATCTTACATAGACAAAATGTTGTCTAGATATAAAATGCAGAATTCCAAAAAGGGTCTGCTGCCGTACATATATGGAATTCATTTGTCAAAAGAAAAATGTCCTAAGACACCTCAAGAAGTTGAGGATATGAGAAATATTCCCTATGCTTCAGCTGTTGGAAGTTTAATGTATGCAATGTTATGTACTAGACCTGACATTTGCTACTCAGTAGGGATGGTCAGTAGGTATCAATCCAATCCTGGACGTGATCACTGGACAGCCGTTAAAAACATTCTAAAATATCTTCGAAGAACAAAAGACTACATGCTCATGTATGGTACAAAGGATCTGATCCTTACTGGATACACTGATTCAGATTTCCAAGCTGATAAAGATGCTAGAAAGTCTACATCAGGATCAGTATTTACTCTAAATGGAGGAGCAGTAGTTTGGAGAAGCATAAAGCAAACTTGTATAGCTGATTCCACAATTGAAGTTGAATACGTAGCGGCTTGTGAAGCAGCAAAAGAAGCTATATGGCTAAGAAAATTCTTGACAGATTTGGAAGTCGTTCCAAATATGCATCTACCAATCACTTTATACTGTGACAACAGTGGTGCAGTTGCAAATTCAAGAGAACCTAGAAGTCATAAAAGAGAAAAGCATATTGAACACAAGTACCATCTTATCAGGGAAATTATACATCGTGGTGACGTTGTAGTAACCCAGATTTCTTCTCAGCAAAACATTGCTGATCCTTTTACAAAAGCCCTCACGGCTAAAGTGTTTGAGGGTCAACTACACAGTTTAGGTCTACGATGTTTGTAAACTAGGACAAGTGGGAGACTTATTGGCCAAGTGCCCTAGTTTCATATCTATTCTCTCACACCACATCTCTCACACCACTAGGAATTTTAGTCCAAGTGGGAGTTTGTTGGAATTTTTTGTCCTAAAACTCGTAGTTTGTAAATCATATTCTGTTCAATAAAGTTGTTATTGAGAAATTAAATATTATAATCTTAAATCCAATAAATCAAGTTCCAAGGCTATTTTTGAATAAACTTGAACTTTATGTGTAAACATAAACGTGGATCAAGTTCGAGTACATAGCCTAAATAGTCTATAGTATATGAAATAAAGGTTGGGCGCCTTATATAGAGAAACTATGGATGCGACCCACTTTGTAGTACAAACGAGGTGATCCTAATCGTTCATGTAGAGACATGAAAGTGGGGGCATCCTATGTAAAATGTTTACATCAGACTGAACCATGAATTAGTCTTTTTTACGTTATAACATCGTTTACTGTTTAAAACTGACTATCTCAATTATTGATGACCTAGGTAACTTAGTCTTAATCCTGAGTTAACTATGAACTCCTGTTCACACGAGATTATCCTTAGATCTGCATAGGTGAGGGCAGCTCATCATCGTTGGCCCAATAAGCCTCTCATTTCAAGGGTAAGATCGGGTGGATAGCTGGGAACATAGGGTACAAGATGGAATTCACTCCTACCCGCTTTAGGGTTAGTAGATAGGTTGTTCTCTTAAGCACTGAATCCAAGTCTTGAACAAGGGGCCCTACCCTCTCATTGGCCCGAGAGGGATTAAGTTTATAGGTTGAACCTTAAACCAATTGTTCAATAGTGGATTAGCGGGACTTAAGGAGCAAGATGTAATCTTGGGGGTAAAACGGTATTTTGACCCAGCCAAGGTTACGAGCAACCTGTGAAGGATTAACTTACTGATTATGGTTTTATCAAATGGACACAAATATATCTATAGGTCCATTAGGTTCCTCTGCTAGCTCATATGGATTAAACTTAGAACAGTGTGATGAAATAAGTCGAATTTTTCGAATTGGGAGAAGAAAGGGAAACCGACAAATATAGTGATATAGTCGTCGGTCTTCTAATTAGAAATAGAGGTTTATGTTTTACACACTATAAGTATGAATGCGGATTCATACTAAGAAGCTCGAAATTGATGGAATTGGTCAAAAATAGTAAAAAGTCAAAATGTTGACTTTTGACTTTGAAAAGTCAAACTTTGACCGGCCTTATATTCAAATGTGATTTGAATTTTGGAAAAATGAATGCGGATTCATGCTCGGGAGGTTGGAATTAGTCAAGATGGACAAAATGGTAAAAAGTCAAAATATTGACTTTTGACTAAGAAAAGTCAAAGTTTGACTTTTGACTAGAAATATCTAATGACCATTTTACCCTTGGACTAAGTTAGTGGGAAAATCCAACATTTTTTTCGATAATCCCACTAACTCTTAGTGGGATATGTGGCTATATAAGATATAGACACCTAGCCCACTAAGTTCCACTAATTGTTAGTGGAACATTAGGTGTTGAGATTTGGCAAATGAATTGCATGCATTTTTGCATGTAATTAGGTTATAAATAGAGGTGTTTTCAAATGTAGAAGGACTTTTGCCTCTTTTATCATTTTCATCATCTCAGTCAAAGGAATAAAAGATACCTTCTAACCCCCTTTTATCTCCATTACTTTCTACACCAAAATTGAGTCTCACAACCCAAGTTCTTTATTTAGAGGATAGCGGTTGAGTACTAGTGGTGGTCTCGGTTTGAATTGGTAAAAAGATATCAAACTTTTTGAAAGCTTCAAAGGTAATATTTCCTAAACCCTAATTTGATTAGTTTATGGTTACATGTTAATTGTGGCAATTATGGTAGAAATTCGATTCTTTTTCCGCTGTGCATGACTTAGTTCTATCAGTCTGGGGCATCACCGTTCGACTTTTGTGGGCAAGAAACATCGAGACCACTCAGAATCGGACCACCCAGTAGCTAGACGTGAACTTTTGAGGCCTCCGACCCTGTTCTAAGTCCGGCCATTCCTTTCTAGGCCACTATGTCTTTCTTTCGGCGTTTTGCGACGGAACCAAGAAACCAAGTCTAGGGCATCACCGTTCGGCTTTTGTGGGCAAGAAACTTCGAGACCGCTCAGAATCGGACCACCCAGTAGCTAGACGTCAACTTTTGAGGCCTCCGACCTCGTTCTCAGTACGGCCGTTCCTTTCTAGGCCACTGTGCCGTTCTTTCGGCGTTTTGGGACGGAACCAAGAAACCGAGTCTAGGGCATCACCGTTCGGGTTTTGTCGGCAAGAAACTTCGAGACCGCTCAGAATCGGACCACCCAGTAGCTAGACGTGAACTTTCGAGACCTCCGACCGCGTTCTAAGTCCGGCCGTTCCTTTCTAAGCCACTACGCCTTTCTTTCGGAGTTTTGGGACGGAACCAAGAAACCGAGTCTTGGGCATCACCGTTCGGCTTTTTTTGGCAAGAAACTTGGAGACCGCTCAGAATCGGACCACCTAGTAGCTAGACGTTAACTTTTGAGGCCTCCGACCCCGTTCTAAGTCTGACCGTTCCGTTCTAGGCCACTCTGGCTTTCTTTCGACGTTTTGGGACGAACCAAGAAACTGAGTCTGGGCATCACCGTTCGGCTTTTTTGGGCAAGAAACTTAGAGACCGCTCAGAATCGGACCACCCAGTAGCTAGACGTTAACTTTTGAGGCCTCCGACCCCGTTCTAAGTCCGACCGTTCCGTTCTAGGCCACTGTGCCTTTCTTTCGGCGTTTTGGGACGAAACCAAGAATTCGAGTCTGGGCATCACCGTTCGGCTTCTGTGGGCAAGAAACTTCGAGACCGCTCAGAATCGGACCACCCAGTAGCTAGACGTTAACTTTTGAGGCCTCCGACCCCGTTCTAAGTCTGACCGTTCCGTTTTAAGCCACTGTGCCTTTCTTTCGGCGTTTTGGGACGAAACCAAGAATTCGAGTCTGGGGCATCACCGTTCGGCTTCTGCAGGCAAGAAACTTCGAGATCGCTCAGAATCGGACCACTCAGTAGCTAGACGTGAACTTTCGAGGCCTCCGACCCCGTTCTAAGTCTGGCCGTTCCTTTCTAAGCCACTGTGCCTTTCTTTCGGCATTTTGGGATGAAACCAAGAAGTCGAGTCTAGGCATCACCGTTCGGCTTTTTTGGTCAAGAAATTTGGAGATCGCTCAGAATCGGACAACCCAGTAGCTAGACGTTAACTTTTGAGGCCTCCGACCCCGTTCTAAGTCCGACCGTTCCATTCTAGGCCACTGTGCCTTTCTTTTGGCGTTTTAGGACGAAACCAAGAATTCGAGTCTAGGGCATCACCGTTCGGCTTTTGTGGGCAAGAAACTTTGAGACCACGCAGAATCGGACCACCCAGTAGCTAGACGTGAACTTTCGAGGCCTCCGACGCCGTTCTAAGTCCGGTCGTTCCTTCCTAGGCCATTGTGCCTTTCTTTCGGCCTTTTGGGACGAAACCAAGAAACCGAGTCTGGGCATCCCCGTTCGGCTTTTTTGGGCAAGAAACTCTTAGACGACTCAGAATCGGACCACCCAGTAGCTAGACGTGAACTTTCGAGGCCGACCGCGCGTTCTAAGTTAGTCCAGTCGTTCCTTTCTAGGCCATTGTGCCTTTGTTTCGGTTTTGGGACGAAGAAGAAACCGAGTATGGGGCATCACCGTAAGGCTTTTGTGGCAAGAAACTCTGAGACGACTCAGAATCGGAACACCCAGTAGCTAGACGTGAACTTCGAGGCCTCCCGACGCCGTTCTAAGTCTGGGTCGTTCCTTTCTAGGCCATTGTACCTTTCTTTGGCGTTTTGGAAGGAACCAAGAACCGAGTCTGGGCATCACCGAGTTCGGCTTTTTGTGGCAAGAAACTTCGAGACCGCTCAGAATCGGACCACCTAGTAGCTAGACGTGAACTTTCGAGGCCTCCGACCCCGTCTTATGTTCGGTCGTTCCTTTCTAGGCCATTGTATCTTTCTTTCGGCTTTTGGGACGGAACCAAGAAACCGAGTCTGGGGCATCACCGTTCGGCTTTTCTGGGCAAGAAACTTCGAGACCACTCAGAATCGGACCACCCAGTAGGTAGACGTAAACTTTCGAAGCCTCCGACCCCGTTCTAAGTCTGGTCGTTCCTTTCTAGGCCATTGTGCTTTCTTTCGGGGTTTTGGGACGGAACCAAGAAACCGAGTCTGGGCATCACCGTTCGGCTTTTGTGGGCAAGAAACTTCGAGACGCTCAGAATCGGACCACCTAGTAGCTAGACGTGAACTTTCGAGGCTCGACCCCGTTCTAAGTTCGGTCGTTCCTTTCTAGGCCATTGTATCTTTCTTTCGGCTTTGGGACGGAACCAAGAAACCGAGTCTGGGGCATCACGTTCGGCTTTTCTGGGCAAGAAACTTCGAGACCACTCAGAATCGGAACCCAGTAGCTAGACGTAAACTTTCGAAGCCTCCGACCCCGTTCTAAGTCCGGTCGTTCCTTTCTAGGCCATTGTGCCTTTCTTTCGGGGTTTTGGGACGGAACCAAGAAACCGAGTCTGGGGCATCACCGTAAGGCTTTTGTGAGCAAGAAACTTCGAGACCACTCAAAATCAGACCACCCAGTAGCTAGACGTGAACTTTCGAGGCCTCCGACTTCGTTCTAAGTCCGGTCGTTCCTTTCTAGGCCATTGTGCCTTTCCTTCGGCGTTTTGGACGGAACAAGAAACTGTCTGAGGCATCACGTTCGGCTTTTGTGGGCAAGAGACTTCGAGACCACTCAGAATCGGACCACGTAGCTAGACGTGAACTTTCGAGGCCTCCGACCCGTTCTAAGTCCTGTCTTTCCTTTCTAGGCATTGTGCTTTCTTTCGACGTTTTGGGACGGAACCAAGAGACCGATTCTGGGCATCACCGTTCGGCTTTTGTGGGCAAGAAACTTCGAGACCACTCAGAATCGGACACTAGTAGCTAGACATGAACTTTCGAGGCTCGACCGTTCTAAGTTCGGTCGTTCCTTTCTAGGCCATTGTATCTTTCTTTCGGCTTTTGGGACGGAACCAAGAAACCGAGTATGGGGCATCACCGTTCGGCTTTTCTGGGCAAGAAACTTCGAGACCACTCAAAATCGGACCACCCAGTAGCTAGACGTAAACTTTCAAAGCCTCTGACCCCGTTCTAAGTCCGGTCGTTCCTTTCTAGGCCATTGTGCCTTTCTTTCGGGGTTTTGGGACGGAACCAAGAAACCGAGTCTAGGGCATCACCGTAAGGCTTTTGTGGGCAAGAAACTTCGAGACCACTCAAAATCGGACCACCCAGTAGCTAGACGTGAACTTTCGAGGCCTCCGACTCGTTCTAAGTCCGATCGTTCCTTTCTAGGCCATTGTGCCTTTCTTTCGGCGTTTTGGGACGGAACATGAAAGAGTCTGGGGATCACCGTTCGGCTTTTGTGGCCAGAAACTTCGAGACCACTCAGAATCGGACAACCTAGTAGCTAGACGTGAACTTTCGAGGCCTCCGACTTCGTTCTAAGTCCGCTCGTTCCTTTCTAGGCCATTGTGCCTTTCCTTCGGCGTTTTGGAACGGAACCAAGAAACAGATTCTGAGGCATCACCGTTCGGCTTTTGTGGTCAAGAATCTTCGAGACCACTCAGAATCGGACCACTCAGTAGCTAGACGTGAACTTTCAAGGCCTTCGACCGAGTTCTAAGTCCGGTCGTTCCAGACCATTGTGCCTTTCTTTTGGCATTTTGGGACGAAACCAAGAAACCGAGTCTGGAGCATCACCGTTCGGCTTTTGTGGGCAAGAAACTTCGAGACCACTCAGAATCGGACCACCCAGTAGCTAGACGTGAACTTTCAAGGCCTTCGACCCCGTTCTAAGTCCGGTCTTTCCTTTCTCGGCCATTGTGCCTTTCTTTCGGCGTTTTGGGACGAAACCAAGAAACCGAGTCTGGGGCATCACCGTTCGGCTTTTGTTGGCAAGGAACTTTGAGACAACTCAGAATCAGACCACCCAGTAGCCAGACGTGAACTTTCGAGGCCTCCGACCCCGTTCTATGTCCGGTCGTTCCTTTCTAGGCCATTGTGCCTTTCTTTCGGCGTTTTGGGACGAAACCAAGAAACCGAGTCTGGGGCATCACCGTTCGGCTTTTGTTGGCAAGAAACTTCGAGATCACCCAGTACCTAGACGTAAACTTTCGAGGCCTCCGACCCAATTCTAAGTCCGGTCCTTCCTTTCTACGCCATTGTGCTTTTCTTTCGGCGTTTTGGGACGGAACCAAGAAACCGAGTCTGGGGCATCACCGTTCAGCTTTTGTGGGCAAGAAAATTCGAGATCACCCAGTACCTAGACGTGAACTTTCGAGGCCTCCGACCCCATTCTAAGTCCGGTCGTTCCTTTCTAGGCCATTGTGCCTTTCTTTCGACGTTTTGGGACGGAACCAAGAAACCGAGTCTGGGTCATCACCGTTTGGCTTTTGTGGGCAAGAAACTTCGAGATCACCCAGTACCTAAACGTGAACTTTTGAGGTCTCCGACCCCGTTCTAAGTCCGGTCGTTCCTTTCTAGGCCATGGTGCCTTTCTTTCGGCGTTTTGGGACGGAACCAAGAAACTGAGTCTGTCGCATCACCGTTCGGCTTTTGTGGGCAAGAAACTTCTGTTGGAATTTTTTGTCCTAAAACTCGTAGTTTGTAAATCATATTCTGTTCAATAAAGTTGTTATTGAGAAATTAAATATTATAATCTTAAATCCAATAAATCAAGTTCCAAGGCTATTTTTTGAATAAACTTGAACTTTATGTGTAAACATAAACGTGGATCAAGTTCGAGTATATAGCCTAAATAGTCTATAGTATATGAAATAAAGGTTGGGCGCCTTATTTAGAGAAACTATGATGCGGCCACTTTGTAGTACAAACGAGGTGATCCTAATCGTTCATGTAGAGACATGAAAGTGGGGGCATCCTATGTAAAATGTTTACATAAGTCTGAACCATGAATTAGTCTTTTTTACGTTATAACACCGTTTACTGTTTAAAACTGACTATCTCAATTATTGATGACCTAGGTAACTTAATCTTAATCCTGAGTTAACTATCAACTCCTGTTCACACGAGATTATCCTTAGATCTGCATAGGTGAGGGCAGCTTATCAGCGTTGGCCCAATAAGCCTCCCATTTCAGGGGTAAGATCGGTTGGATAGCTGGGAAAATAGGGTACAAGATGGAATTCACTCCTACCCGTTTTAGGGTTAGTAGATAGGTTGTTCTCTTAAGCACTAAATCCAAGTCTTGAACAAGGGCCCCACCCTCTCATTGGCCCGAGAGGGGTTAAGTTTATAGGTTGAACCTTAAACCAATTGTTCAATAGATTAGTGGGACTTAAGGAGCAAGATGTAATCTTGGGGGTAAAACGGTATTTTGACCCAGCCAAGGTTACGAGCAACCTGTGAAGGATTAACTTACTGATTATGGTTTTATCAAATGGACACAAATATATCTATAGTGAGGGAGTGCAACTATGGGACTTTAGTGGAATGACCCGTTAGTTAACGAATGTTGATTAACTCGTTTAAAAGAGTTCATCTAGTTAATCTTGAATCGTTGGAGCCCATGATCTATAGGTCCATTAGGTTCTCTGCTAGCTCATATGGATTAAACTTAGAACAGTGTGATGAAATAAGTCGAATTGTTCGAATTGGGAGAAGAAAGGGAAACGACAAATATAGTGATATAGTCGTCGATCTTCTAATTAGAAATAGATTTATGTTTTACATACTATAAGTATGAATGCAGATTCATACTAAGAAGCTCGGAATTGATGGAATTGGTCAAAAATAGTAAAAAGTCAAAATGTTGACTTTTGACTTTGAAAAGTCAAACTTTGACCGGTCTTATATTCAAATGTGATTTGAATTTTGGAAAAATGAATGCGGATTCATGCTCGGGAGGTTGGAAATATCTAATGAGCATTTTACCCTTGGACTAAGTTAGTGGGAAAATCCAACATTTTGTTGGATAATCCCACTAACTCTTAGTGGGATATGTGGCTATATGAGATATGGACACCTAGCCACTAAGTTCCACTAATTGTTAGTGGAACATTAGGTGTTGAGATTTGGCAAATGAATTGCATGCATTTTTGCATGTAATTAGGTTATAAATAGAGGTGTTTTCAAATGTTGAAAAGACTTTTTCCTCTTTTTATCATTTTCATCATCTCAACAAAAGAAAAAAAAACCTTCAAATCCATTTTATCTCCATTTCTTTCTACACCAAAATTGGGTCCCACAACCCGGTTCTTTGTCTAGAGGATAGCAGTTGAGTACTAGTGGTGGTCTCGGTTAGAATTGGTAAGAAGATATCAAACTTTTGAAAGCTTCAAAGGTAATATTTCTTAAAACCCTAATTTGATTAGTTTATGGTTACATGTTAATTGTGGCAATTAGGGTAGAAATTCGATTCTTTTTCCGCTGTGCATGACTTAGTTCTATCATGTGGTATCAGAGCATGCTTCATTTTTACCCAATTGCAGGTGGTGGGTTCATATTCATATTTATTAGATAAATTTTGGTTTGAACTAAAATGGATATATTATGATTTTGGCTCTAGATTAAGTGTTTTTGTTCTAATTATTGTAATTAGCCTTGTTAATGGCTTATTTTTATTGTTGCAAAGTGTTTGTAATTTTTTTAAAATAAAAAAAGTCATTAGAGTTGAAGTTAGGCTGTAACTTGTTCAACCGGGTGAGAGAATTGAAAAAAATGAAGAAAAGAAGGTCACAGACCCGAAAACCCGGCCTTGACCCGCTTCGCGACCGCCTGCGCCGACGACTGTGTGCGCCTGGGCTTGTTTAGTTAATTGGGCCGGTTCAAGCAATAAATTTGGTTTTTGGGCCGGTTCAAGCTGTTTCGGTTGGTTTTTCAGTCGGTTCGAAGTTTTTGGGAGTGGTTCTGTACTACACAAATTAATTATGTAATAATTTAATACTTAGCTTAATTTAGGAGCCAAAAATTAGTCATTTTAGGGTGTTTTTTTTATTTATGCATGTGATGTATGATTAAATTACTTTAAATTTGTATGTGCATTTTGAATGTCATATAGATTTAAAATCCCACCATAGGTTAACATGTTCATGCATTAAAATGTATGATATAAAGGTTATATTGTATTGTATGCATGTTAATTGATTAATATGGAATTAATTAATATGATTAATTAATTAAGTTATTATTGATTAAATATGATTTAATCAAATTAATTAATTATTGTTTGATTTAATTTAATTAAATTAAAAATTAAATATGATTTAATTAAATTAAAAATTAAATATGATTTAATTAAATTAAAAATTAAATATGATTTAATTAAAGTTAAATAAATTAAAATCCATATTAATTGATTGTTTTTATAAGGTTATATATTGATAAAATGATTGATTAAGTCTAAAAGTTTTTATAAGTGTTATAAAATAAATTAGACTTTTAAAATCAATAACAAAGATTAAATGCATGCTCACTTAGGTTAAACATATCTTCCATTTTTCATAGAAATAGGTCGATATTTGTAAAACTGGTTACAAAGGCTCACCTGGTTCAATCTTGTCAACAAGTCAGATAAGATGACTAAGGCTGGAGGTTCTTAAGTTGACGGTTTACGGAACACCTCCTACCTGGAGATCGTAATCAGTTCTTGAGCCTAGTTAACCTAGTTTTATGAGCATTTGTGAGAGGTGTGAGGTAATAAAAATGATTTATCACCTAGACATCATAGGTTAAAATCCTGTATCCAATCACATCCTTCTTAACAGTTGAGAGAGCCTTGACGTAGTGGGAGGGTTGTTCATCAGTCGAGGCTCTCTCAACTGTTAAGAAGGATGTGATTGACCAGATTTCCTAGTCTTATCAACTACTTTAGTGGATGAACTAGGTTTATCTATAGCACTTTTGGAAATTTCATTTAATACTAGTTTACTACGAGGTTGATGATTCCTGATGTGGTCTTCCTCTAAGAATGTGGCATTTGTTGACACAATTATTTTATTTTCTTGAGGTTCATAAAACAAACCACCTCTTGATTCTTTTGGATAACCTATGAAAAAGCATAATTTTGAACGATGTTCCAATTTCTTAGGATTTTGCACCAACACGTGTGTTGGACAACCCCAAATTCTAAATTGACGTAAACTTCCTTTACGCCATTTCCATAGCTCATAAGGTGTTTCTGAAACACTTTTAGAGGGAACATTATTCAAAATATAAATAGCTATTTCTAAAGCATAACCCCAAAAAGAATCTGGCATCTGAGCAAAACTCATCATAGAGCGAACCATGTCTAAGAAGGTTCGGTTTCTTCTTTCTGATACACCGTTCTGTTGCAGTGCACTAGGTGTAGAGAGTTGTGACTGGATTCCATTTTCTATCAAATAGTCTTGGAATCGTAAGTCCATATACTCTCCACCTTGATTTGATCGAAGTATTTTTATTGTTTTACCTAATTCCTTTTCTACTACAGCCTTATATTCTTTGAACTTTTCAAGACTATTAGACTTATGATGTATTAGGTAAATATGACCATACTTGAATAATCATCAATGAAGCTGATGAAATATTCATATCACTCGAGCTTTGATATTCACTGGTCCACAAAGGTCCGAATGTACGAGCTCTAAGAGTCCTTTGGCTCTAGACCTTTTCCAGTAAAAGATCTCTTGGTCATTTTTCCTTCAAGACAAGATTCACAAGGAGGTAAAGAGTTATCTTCTAACCGACTTAGAAGCCACTTTTAACCAATCTTCCAATCCTATTGAGATTTATGTGACCAAGTCTTAAGTACCATAAATAGGCATTAGAAGAAATTTTTTGTCTTTTATTCTGAGTTTCAGCTGTTTTGAATATTTCAGTATTTAAGACAAAATTTGCTCTGGTTGGTCTTAACTTATATAAGTTGTCTTCAAGTATGGCAGTACAAACTAGAATACCTTTATAGAAAACGAATGCTTCATTAATTTCAAAAGATATTCTATACATTTGTTCCAAAATACAAGAGATAGATATTAAATTTCTTCTCATTTGAGGTACATATAAGACATTCTTAAGTATGACATATCTATCTTTAAAAAACAACTTTAAATCTCCCACTGCTCTAGCTGAGACCATCTCTCCTGTTCCAACCTTGAGAGTGATCTCGCCTTCTGAAAGCTTTTTCCAAGAACTATTTTCCTGAAATGAGAAGCAAATATGGTTAGTGGCTCATGAATCTAGTATCCAGGTACAATTTTCATATTCCACTAAACATGTTTCTACAACTAGTAAATCATATTTACCTTGTGTTTCCTTCTCTGCCTTTTTTTTCTGCAAGGTATTTTGGGCAGTTTCTTAACCAGTGCCCGTTTTGGCCACAATGGTAACACTTATCTTTTTCTGCACCTTTCTTACCCTTGTTCTGTTTGAGAGTCTTTCCCTTGTAAATTTTCTTTTTATTGTAGCAACATTTGCTTCCACTTGTTTTCCTTTACCCACAGTAAGGTTTTGGAATCGCTGGAGTTCATTCAGAAGGGTTGTCAGGTTAAATTCTATCTTGTTTAAAGACGAATTCGTTTGGAATGGAATGAAGCTCTTCGGAAGAGACTCTAAGATAAAGCTAACTTGATTAACCTCTTCGATGGGACCACCATTTACTTCAACGATGTTGAAGTGCATCATCATGTCCAGAACATGTTCTCTAACAGAGGTTCTTCCTTCATACGCTTAGTGTAAATGTATTTGACTGTCTCGTGTCTTAAGGACCATTCTGGTTGCCCAAACATTCCCCTTAATGAATCCATAATCTCTTTAGCCGTGGCTAAGGATTCATGTTTCTTTGCCAATACATCAGACATGCTGGCAAGAATGTAGACAGGGGCTTTTTCATTAGCTTTTATCCATCGATCATATGCATCCCGACTAGTTCGGTTAGCATTAGAGGCAGGGTTTTGAGGACATTCCTCAGTTAAGACAAATCTTAAATCGTCAACCATTAGTATTGTGTTAAGATTTGATTTCCAAGCCGCATAATTATCGCCATTAAGTTTTTCGGAAGCTAAAAGTTGAACTATTGAGCTATTTATGCTGAAAAACAAACATATTCTTTTTAGGAAAAAACTATAATCATAAAAATATCCAATCTAATTTAGCAATTTACTAATAATGTACCCTTTCATTATTTGTATTTTGCAACAATATTTCAAAGGTTTAGAACAACCTTCTCCGAAGGGTAGTTGGTTATTCCTCCTTTGAACCAAGACAATCTTGACTAGATACTATCTCTAGAATAATTGCTTATTCTTTATAGCACTTAGTTATCGCTACTTTAGTCGAGAATATACTAACAACTTAGTAATTCTTGTAAGTGTTACCTACCATTTTCAGATTTCATAGATTAGAATCATTTATGAAAACTAATCTAAGAAAACCTATCCAGATTTGGAGTTCGCGGTGTTTCGAATCCTATAATACAACCCTCCGAAAGGAACGTCGCTCCAAGGCAGACAAGTAGGCATATTATAGAAATCTCACGGTGCGACCTAATGGAAGAGACCGTGGGATGTGCTGCCACATATCCCTCACCCACTTACTATGAACTACTTCCCCTATTCACCTTGATTTTGATCCATGCAAACACTCTCCGAAGGGAGTCCGCTCCTATGCACGGCACAAAGCCCTGCATGGACCTCACGGTGTGAATCTTAGGACACTAGAGCTAAAATACATTATTTTTCTCTAGCTGAAGTGTTCTATTTTAATCAAGAATAACTTAATTATTAAACAATTAATTAATCATATTAATTAATTTCCATATTAATCAATTAACATGCATACAATACAATATAACCATTATATCATACTTTTAATGCATGAATATGTTAACCTATGGTGGGATTTTAAATCTATATGACATTCAAAATGCACATACAAATTTAAAGTAATTAAATCATACATCACATGCATAAATTAATAAAAAAAAACACCCTAAAATAGACTGATTTTTGGCTCCTAAATTAAGCTAAGTACTAAATTATTATATAATTAATTTGGTGTAGTATAGAACTACTCCCAAAAACTTCGAACCGGCTGAAAAACCAACAAAAACAGCTTGAACCGGCCCAAAAAAAATTTATTGGGCTTGAACAGGCCCAATTAACCAAACAGGCCCAGGCGCACACGGGTCGGGCGCATGGACGCAAGCGGGTGTGCGGGCGCAGGCGAGCGCAAGAAGGCGCGGCGGGCGCAGGAGGCCGTGCGGGCGCAGACGAACGCGCGGGTTGCTGGCGGGTCGAAGTCGGGTTTTCGGTCTGTGACCTTCTTTACCTTTTTTTTTAATTCTCTCACCCGGTTGAACCAATTACAGCCTAACTTCAACTCTAATGACTTTTTTTAAAAAAAAATTACAAACACTTTGCAATAATAAAAATAAGCCATTAACGAGGCTAATTACAATAATTAGAACAAAAAACACTTAATCTATAGCCAAAATCATAATATATCCATTTTAGTTCAAACCAAAATTTATCTAATAAATATGAAACCACATGCAATTGGGTAAAAATGAAGCATGCTCTGATACCACATGATAGAACTAAGTCATGCACAGCGGAAAAAGAATCGAATTTCTACCCTAATTGCCACAATTAACATGTAACCATAAACTAATCAAATTAGGGTTTTAGGAAATATTACCTTTGAAGCTTTCAAAAAGTTTGATATCTTCTTACCAATTCAAACCGAGACCACCACTAGTACTCAACTGCTATCCTCTAAAAAAGAATCGGGTTGTGGGACCCAATTTTGTGTAGAAAGTAATGGAGATAAAAGGGGGTTAGAAGGTTTCTTTTTTTTTTTGGTTGAGATGATGAAAATGATAAAAGAGGCAAAAGTCCTTCAACATTTGAAAACACCTCTATTTATAACCTAATTACATGCATTTTTGCATGTAATTCATTTGTCAAATCTCAACACCTAATGTTCCACTAACAATTAGTGGAACTTAGTGGGCTAGGTGTCTATATCTCATATAGCCACATATCCCACTAAGATTTAGTGGGATTATCCAACAAAATGTTGGATTTTCCCACTAACTTAGTCCAAGGGTAAAATGGTCATTAGATATTTCTAGTCAAAAGTCAAACTTTGACTTTTCTAAGTCAAAAGTCAATATTTTGACTTTTTACCATTTTGTCCATCTTGACTAATTCCAACCTCCCGAGCATGAATCCACATTCATTTTTCCAAAATTCAAATCACATTTGAATATAAGGTCGGTCAAAGTTTGACTTTTCAAAGTCAAAAGTCAACATTTTGACTTTTTACAATTTTTGACCAATTCCATCAATTCCGAGCTTCTTAGTATGAATCCGCATTCATACTTATAGTATGAAAAACATGAAGCTCCTTTTCTAATTAGAAGACCGACGACTATATCAATACTTGTCGGTTTCTCTTTCTTCTCCCAATTCGAACAATTCGACTTATTTCATCACACAGTTCTAAGTTTAATCCATATGAGCTAGTAGAGGAAACCTAATGGACCTATAGATCATGGGCTCCAACGATTCAAGATTAACTAGCTAAACTCTTTTAGACAGAGTTAATCAACATTCGTTAACTAACGGGTCATTCCACTAAAGTCCCGTAGTTGCACTCCCTCACTATAGATATATTTGTGTCCATTTGATAAAACCATAATCGGTAAGTTAATCCTTCACAGATTGCTCGTAACCTTGGCTGGGTTAAAATACCGTTTTACCCCAAGATTACATCTTGCTCCTTAAGTCCCACTAATCCACTATTGAACAATTGGTTTAAGGTTCAACCTATAAACTTAATTTCTCTCGGCCAATGAGAGGGTGGGGCCCCTTGTTCAAGACTTGGATTCAGTGCTTAAGAGAACAACCTATCTACTAACCCTAAAGCGGGTAGGAGTGAATTTCATCTTGTACCCTATGTTCCCAGCTATCCACTCGATCTTACCCTTGAAATGGGAGGCTTATTGGGCCAACGCTGATGAGCTGCCCTCACCTATGCAGATCTAAGGATAATCTCGTGTGAACAGGAGTTCATAGTTAACTCAGGATTAAGGCTAAGTTACCTAGGTCATCAATAATTGAGATAGTCAGTTTTAAACAGTAAACGGTGTTATAACGTAAAAAAGACTAATTCATGGTTCAGTCTTATGTAAACACTTTACATAGGATGCCCCCACTTTCATGTCTCTACATGAACGATTAGGATCACCTCGTTTGTACTACAAAGTGGGCCGCATCCATAGTTTCTCTAAATAAGGCGCCCAACCTTTATTTCATATACTATAGACTATTTAGGCTATATACTCGAACTTGATCCACGTTTATGTTTACACATAAAGTTCAAGTTTATTCAAAAATAGCCTTGGAACTTGATTTATTGGATTTAAGATTATAATATTTAATTTCTCAATAACAACTTTATTGAAGAGAATATGATTACAAACTACGAGTTTTAGGCAACAAATTCCAACAACAAGCACGTATACGAATTCTAGACATGGGTCAATAAATCATAGACATGGTGACGTGTCATTTTTTTCTAAAAAATATAGGATAGTGCTAGAACACAGTTTTAATATATATAATTTAAAAAGTATGTATCATATTTATATAGAAATTCAAAGTCAATAAGTTTATGTATTTATATGCTTAAAAATAAGCTTGTCCTTCACTCAAAACTTATTCAAAGCCAAGAGTTTAATATGTGTGTGTGACCAATCTTGACCTTTATTGCATTGGAATACTTGTTGTCTAACACATCTACTGTACTAACTAGTGTTCAACACGTGTTCTCCGAGTGTTCCATACATATTGTTTATTGATACACTAGCCAAACTTGAGTGTATGTGCTTCTTAAGTCTCTAATATTTATGTTTGTTTTGATCCTAGGAATTGAGCATGTAATGTAAAAAGTCTATGCACGGGGTCATATGGCCATCTCCGTGTTTCTTTAATTATCAAATTTGTTCAAGTTTTTAATTGTCTCTAGATCGAAATCTGGAGTTATTTTTTGTGATTTGGTGTACAAATACATACATCCATGTTTCTAATTATGATTAGATTGTTTTCTGGTCGCAACATTTTATTGTTTCTAATTATGATAGGGTGAATTCTTGCAATTTCCTTGTAGTATATACATAATTTTTTCTCTCATTTGGCAAATTCATTATGCTTGAAAATTTAGGTGATTCATGAGCTAGATAAAGTAAACAACGTATGGTAGACGATCTTTGTGGCTTGTGAGGAAGACGTGGAGGAAGCCTTGGTGGCCGTAGAAAAAGGGATATGGACTTTCAACGTTGAATGGCTAATGGCATGTATAATGAGACAAGAAGTAGACTTGGAGGCCCTTCAATTTGCTGAGTCCCTATGAGAAACAAGGTCACCCTAACTTTCAGTTTTGAACAAGCAACAGCCAGCCATTTCGTCCTTGTGTATCCACTCTTTTCTCAACTCACTCTAATTTGGTACATAAACAAACTCTGATCGCTCCATCTCTATATTCATCAGTACATAAAAGACGATAAGTTTATTCATGGAGAAAGTTGGATGTAAGTATGTTTTAGGAATGGTCCTTCATTTAGTAACTTTGGGAATTGTAAAAATGAGGTTATGAAGTTTTATCAAGTTGAATGTTCTTGTTTATGTTAGATGAGACTGATTCTTGGATACCAGAATTAACTTAAAGTACGTGTTTGAGTTCCATTGGAGTGATTAGAGAAAAAATGTTCCTTTAAAAAGGGTAATTTTTTTATGTAGACTTTCTTTTTATTAAAATTGCTTAAAATACAATTTGAGAGTATTTCAATAGCTTTTAAAGAGTTGTCAAACACTTGTAGTTTTTCTAAAATAACATATTTTCAAAATTAATTACTGTAATAGTTAAACAAAAGATTCTTTCCCTTAGAACTTTTAAAGTTTGTTTAGTTACCCCTTAAACCTTTCAATTGTTTAATAGGTCTTTCAATTTTATGTTTTAAGTGTCTATAAGTTTTGATTTTTTTTATTTGTTAGATATAAATCTGAAGAAATGAATAAAGTAGATTTGTAAGTTTAAAATAGTTTAAAAGTTGAGAAATTAAATTTGTAGTTTAAAAAGTTGGAGTAAATAGTTTGTGTTAAGTCGGGTTGTGATATTTTATTTATTTATTTTAATAATAGAAGAGAGGGAGACGAAAACTGCAAACTGAAGGGAGAAGAAGCGGTGGCTGACTTTGTATATTTCTCCTTTCTTTTCAAATTGAGAAAATTTCTTTGCAATTCACTTTGAAAGGAAATGAATATTTCTCCCTCAGACTTATCTCTCTCTCTTCTTTTCAATTTATTTTCAATTTTTCTGTGTGCTTCTCACAGTGTATGCATAATCTCTCTTTCATTTTGATCTTCATCTCCATTTCAAATATCTCCCACACAAAGAACAAAGAAATGAGTAAAGTAACTGAGAGAGCATTTTGTTTTTCCCTTCATATGGTTGGTTACTTTTTGTCAATTAAATGAAAAGTGAAGAATAAGATAAGATTTTCTTTACCCATTTGCCATCATCATCAAAGCTATTTACCTCATTTTTGTTCACACACACAACTTCATTTTGTTGGATTACACTCATTTGAGAAAATAGCAAAATTTTATTAGAAGAATAGCAAACATGAGCATTTCACGTGTTTTGAATTTTCATTAACCCTAAAATCTCCTCGCCTGCTTTTTAGTTAAACTGTAACTAATTTTGAAATATGCAAAATTTTAGCATAAATATTGATTTTCTCCTACATTATCTTAACACACTTTTTTTTTCTCCAAATATTGGATTTGTATCAAATCTTTATTTTCAAATTTTACTTTATCCAAATTTTCATTTTTCAAAATTTCATCGTTATTCTACTTTTATTTTTGTATTTCATATATATATATTTATAATATTTAATCTTATTTTTTCTCTTTTCCTATTCATCTTCTTCCTTTCTCATCCTCTTCAACCTACGGCCACACCACCATCTCTTTTCTTCCTTCTCTTTTCCTTCTCCAATCAACTTCACCACCGTCTTCCACCTACACCGAACGTCAAGCAAATTTTGTCCTATCGTCGCATCACCGTTAGCCCGAGTCACTCCGGTTCTGTCACGCCATGTATGTTTAGATCTGAATTGTTCGGTTATTTGTTGCACCGATCCGTCTCCGTTAGAATTTGATTCTCCACAATTTGGGTAAGTTATGGAATTTACATATAGAGTGAATTGAATGGATTAAATTGTTTGTGGAAGTGATTGATTTCTCTTCAATTATGTTTAGGTCGGTTCGTTGCACTTTAGTTTGAAAAAGAAGCTTAAGTAAGGTGATAAGGTAAGGGATTCTCTACTACTGGACTCACCTATAGTTTTGAATTGTGCTGTCTGTATAGTTACCTCCGATTGAGTAAAGATGTCGAAACGATATATACACGTATGGATGTAGACTTGGTGTTGAATGTATACTGTGAATGACTGAAAAAATATATATACATGGATTGATGTAGACTTGATGTTGAATGCATATTGTGATTGTCTGGGAATATATATATATATATGTATGGATGTAGACAGGACGACAATTGTAGATTGTGTTTGTATGGAATGTGGATGTGAACTTGTGATTGTCGTTTAGATTGGGTGTATGTTATACTAAAGTATGGTTGTGTACTGGTGAATTGAGGGGTGTTATGACTATATAGTTTGATTGACTGATGTATTGATATGTTACTGGCGGACATTGGGCTAAAGTGAGATAGGTTGACTATTAGGGTGTTAAGTGAAAGGATTATATGTTGAAGTAGCTGGACTGTACTATGAATGAGTGTTAAGATGTTTAGAATGGATTGAGGGGAAAATTGTTAGATTTCTATTGGGTAGTTACCTTGCAGGTGTCCTACGGGATCACCACCTGATATGTGCATCCTTCGATAGCACTAGACTGATATGTGCATCCTTCGGGAGCATTAGACTGATATGTGTTTCTGCGGAACACTAGACTGATTTATGCGTCCTTTGAGGCGTTAGACTGATTATGTGTATCCTACGGGATCACAAGATTGTGACTGTGCAGGGTACCCAATAGGAAGTTAACAGTTACTTTTTCCCCTAACGGGACCAATAGCGAGTCTCTTATTGGGTATGTTTATACCCATCCTTTCATGTTTAACTATTTCAGGCAAAGGTAACAAAGGAGGTAGACCGACGAGGGACAAAAAGGAGACGTGATTGCCATAAGGGAATGTCCTTCAAATGCTTCCGCTTTATGTTTCTTGTTTTTCCTTTGTACATGAGGTTGTTTAAAAATTTTGTGATGGAACTGAGTTTACGAACTGTTGTTTTGTAAATAGTACTTTTAAAGTTTTGGTTATTTGAAATAGGACCCGAACTTAAGTTTGTTTTCTTTGATCGTATGATTTCAAGTGAATTTTACTATATTTGTGTCAATCAAGGTCTCTTTGTCAAAATTAATGACTTCAACTTAGTTAGAAAAGTTGGGTCGTTACAACAAATTTTAAGTATTAATGTAAGAATTATGTACTTCATTATAAAGATCGATAGTTTAAAGTTTTTGACGATAGTTTACATGGAATTACACGATCAGTTACCACTATCAATAGAATCACTTACAAATATTAACACGATCGTGTACCGATAACAAGACGATTGTTTACACTATTCAATACGATCACCAATATCATATGATCGTGTACCCATGTCAACACGATAATTTATTTTAATCAATATTATCATTTACCGTTGTTAAATGGTCGTTTATCACGGTTAATAGGATCGTTTAATGTATATTATTTCATTGCACGATCGTTTACTTATTCTTGCATTGTGTTTATTATTATCATTTTGTACATTTTATTCTTTTATTCAGTAATAAATGTATATCTATGTCTATCTATTTCTTTCTATCACAATTAAATACTTAATTTTTTTTTTTACAGATTATAATGTCTTTTCCTATTGTTGTTTTTTATTGAGGTCAATGGAATGGATGTAATATTTATGAGAATTACTTAGTTGCTGAAATTTTGGTAGATGTCCGAGTCAGCTTTAATTCTCTAGTTGATTTAATATGTGAACAGATTCAATTGGATGGATAAGTAGAATTATCTGTTTTACTTGATTTTGGTAAAAGCAAGGTCCAACTGTGGTGCCAGTAAAGAAAGACAATGATGTGGCTTGGTATTTATCTTTTGCTAAAGATGCAACTAATATACATCCATTAGTTGCTCATGTAACTGTTGATTTTTTTAGAAGGTCTTCTTCTTCTTAGAGAACTACCTGTAGCTACCATGCTTAGTTCAATTAGAGATGTATTGCAAAAGTGGTTTGATGAAAGAAGTAAAGCTACTTTTACAATGAAGAGTTGTTTGACTTCTTGGGCTGAGAACGTGTTGCATTTAGAATAACATGAAAAGTCAAGAATTTTATTGGTAAGGTTTTTTTTTTTTTTTAATGTTTGTATCTCAGGTAGATATAAATAGACTGCTATTTTTGTCCATCCGATAGAGAAATATAACAATTTATGTGTGCTTGTTTCAGATAGATAGAGATAGATAGCTATCAATGTCTATTTGTCTCTATTTGTGCATGCTTTTTTTTTTTTTAATTTTTCTATATTTGTTTTATGTATTAGGTTGATCCAATTAGTATGACTGAATACAAAGTAATGGATGATACAAAATGATAATGTGATTTATTTATATTGGTTCTAATTTGAAATATTCAAATTTACTTTGGAAATTAGTATAATTAGTATAATATATAGTGATACATTATAATATAAAGTTTATATGTTAATGAAACTTTATTATATAAATTTAATTTTAGATAAAGTTCAAAATTAATTTATGAGAGATAAAATATTTGAATGAGTTCAAATATTAATTTAATGTGGATTTGTTTCATATTAAAATTATTAATTATGAGATAAAGTTATATTTGAATATGATTCAAATTTAACTGA
Organism: Cucumis sativus; assembly: GCF_000004075.3. Taxonomy (NCBI): domain Eukaryota; kingdom Viridiplantae; phylum Streptophyta; class Magnoliopsida; order Cucurbitales; family Cucurbitaceae; genus Cucumis; species Cucumis sativus. Next base: position 12,320,036 of record NC_026658.2, read on the forward strand.
ATTTAACTTAAGTTAAATATAAAATATTTAATTTAGTTATTAATTAATAGTTTAGTTTAATATTATTTAATTAAATTAATATAAAACTATAAGGTATTGGAGAGATATTCATTCAATAAGATTTAAATGAAATATTAATTAAATATGATTTAATTAATTATTAACTAATTGATTAATGGTTAATTAGTCAGTTGATTTGAAACTTCTATTAATTTAATATTTTTTAAGTTAATAGAATCCTATGATTTTCTCCTACCCCGTCTCCTACTCAATGAAAGAAAGAGAGTTATAAATATGTAGAAGAAAAACAGCTTTTCTTAACCAAAATAAAATTGTTCTTTTCTGCAAAATAGATTGTAACGACCTAATTTTTGAATTAAGCTGAAGTTATTACTTTAAGACTATATTCGTCCTTTAACCATAAGACTTTATAATTTAAAAAAATATATTTTTTAACAACATTAAAGAGTTTTTATTCGGGCTCTATTTCAAATAAAATTTTGAAAGTGTAAAAGTATCGATAATAAAGAAAGTTCAAGAACATAAAAGTCGTTCAATCATGAAACCCAAAACAGTCTAAATTACTAAAGAAAACCAAAATAAAAAAAATATAAAGTAGAAGCAATTTGAAGGACATTTCCCTATGGCAGTTTCGCGGAAAAAGATTAAACATAAAAGAGTGAGTATAAACATACCCAGTAAGAGACCCACTACTGATCCTGTTAGAAGAAAAATAAAATTGTTAACTTCCTATTGGAGGTGCCCTGCACTTTAAAAGTCTTGTGATCATGTAGGAATACACATAATCAGTCCAATGCCCTAAAGGACACAAATATTAGTCTAGTGCTCTGCAGAAAGCACATGTCAGTCTAGTGCTCTCGAACAAATGCACATGTCAGTCTATTGCTCTCGAAGAATGCACATGTCATTCTAGTGCTCTCGAAGAATGCACAACAGGTGGTGATCCCGTAGGACACCTGCAAGGCACACTACCCAATCGACAAAGCTAACAATTTTCCCTTAGTCCGTTATAAACATTTAATCAATCCATTCCTAGTATAGTCAAACTACTCCATCATATCATCAATCCAACTTAACACACTTACGTTCAATCTATTCAATCTATCACAAAATCAGTTGATACTATAACAACACACCAGACAGTCAAGATATATATATATACATAACACCTTTCTCAGTTTACAAATACATTATCCATCGTATCTACTTCTATACCAGTCTGGCATAATATACATTTGTCATCATATCTACTTCTACATATATTGGTAAACCATACTAAGTCCAGAGATCCAAACAGTCAACACATTTCAAAACTTTCAAAGAGTCCAGTAATAGAAACCCCTTACTTTAATGTTACTCAAATTTCTCGAACGAAGGAAACCTAATAAGAATATGGAACTCAATTACTTTCACAATACTTTCTTTCATTTAATTTCCTCAACGTAAATTCTAGCTTACCAAAGTATTGGCGAATCGAACTCCAACAAATCTACAATTTAGTTGTGAATCCAAAGAACTCAAACGCTACCTTCAAGAATCAATTAACAATTTAACTAATTATCCAAAACTACAACCCAAGGATAATTACAATGTAAAACCACCACACTCACCAATACAACTTACCACAAAAATCCCAAAAATTAGAGTAAAATGGGGGCAACAACTTCGAATAACTAGAATCGACGCGTGTAATAGATCAGATCTAATCAACAAACGAAAAACAAACTTCAGCTTACAACCCATGGCTGGAAGGTGAAGAGCCGCGCGACGGCACTTCGACAGACGCGACGGGCTCAAGTCTGGTCGACGACTGCTTCAACTAAGTAACAACGCCGGTGAGATGATAGGTCAATCGGTGACGTTCCTCGTCACCTGGAGCAGAATGTGGTGGCGCGAACGTCAAAGGAGCTACGCGCGAATGAATCACAACTTGGCTGGAAAACAGAGGTGAGACGCGATGCCGAGAGTTCGAACTCACGACGAACGGTGCTTCGACTTCAACGGAGACAAAGAGATCGGTGACGACGTGGCCGGCTGACGTCCAAGAGTAATATAAAATGGCTAAGGGAGGCAGGTGGCGGTGGGCACGGGGAAGAGGAAGAGTGAAGGAGAAAGAGATGGGGTTGCACGTGAATCAATAAAGAATTGATATTTTAAATTAATAATAACATTAATTCTATTATTATTATTTAACCTTTAGTATTAGTATATTTTTTTATAAAAGCCCCCTTCACTTCCTGCTAAATCCACACGACAACCAAATTCCTTAAAATTTAAAAAATTTAGCTTGAGAGAAATACCTTGATATTGGGGGTGTTACATAGTTTCTCTCTAAATTTTTTTTTCATTCCAATTGTTTTCTTCAAACCAATCTCATCTTCGAAGATAGGAAGGTCTCCAACGGGTGGTGTCCCAATTCGGTGGATTATAGATTCAGAGACGTCAACAAGAGTAAGTTCTATGTATCTTTTAATTTAAAAGCATACTTAGTTCTTTATTTAGAACTTTGATTCTAAATATTGTCAATGTACTGGTATTTTGGAATTTTCAAATTAAAATTGATGAATGGTTTTGTAAAGTCTTTCACTGCCAAGAGCTTTTATCCCTTTAGGGCACACATACCAATTAAACTAATGCAAGACCTTTGCCAGTAGTTAATGGTAGCATCTCACAAAGTGGAAGTGGTTGGCTTACCAACGGAAGATTTTCAATCATTTCTAGCAGTCCCTTTTCTGTTTGAGTATGACCTTCCATATTTTCTGCTATATTACTTATAGTTAATATCAAATGTGCATCTCTGCCATCTATGCTAATATCACTGCCTGATTGCTCTTGATGTTGATTTGCGTTGTTCATTTTTGTTCCCTACACAGAAAAGAAAAAAAATTGTTTTTATTTATATTCTAAGCAATTTTAAACAATATAAAGCAGTAACTAATGAATTAAACACTAACTGTTGAGTTTCTACAATAGATTCTTGAAGATGTGACTCTTGAACAGATGGATTCTCATGGATGATCACATGTTTGTTATTTTGATGGTCATCATTCTTGTCCAGATTGTGATGACTAGAATCATCACGAAGATCATCATACATGTTGTTAATATCATCAAACAATTGATTTTGATTCTAGTATAAAAAGAAAAAAGGATAATAAAAAAAATAGTTACAAAATGATCGTGTATCCTTAAGCAAACAATCGTGTAGAATATCTAAACGGTTGTTTTACCAAGGGTGATCGATATTTCAGGTGGGATATGCGATCGTTCATATGTGATATGCGATCGTGTAAAGATATATCAAACCTTTGTTCTGTCAGAAGTCGTGCTAAGAAGAGTTGAAAGCTTGTAATAAGATCCATCAAAACTGAAAGATTTTACATCAACACGTTCTGACACAGTAATGCAGTATCAATGAGCATCAAATTACGTGAGATACGTATTAGAAAATATCTAACTGCTCAGTTAATTTTTTATGGACATCAAATCACCTTTTTTCAAGCTTAAGGAAGGAAATGTCGGCACTATATATGTAAAGATCAAAGGTAAAATATATATATACATACATTTTTTTATATATTTTATATATTTTTATTTTAATATTAATTTAAATAAAAAAAAATTCTTTATTATATATTTTTTTCTTTCTTTTCTTTTTTTCTTTTCTTTTCTTTTTCTTTTCTTTTCTCTCTTCTCCTTCCTCCCCGTGCGCCCTTCCCCTTCTCCCCGTTCGTAGCCCAGTAACCGCCGACCTCCATTCCTCTTCTTCTTCCGTTCGCAGCAGCCGTCGACCGCCACATGACCGCTGCCTAGTCCAGATCTGCGTCGCAGCCCAGCAACCGCCGCCCCTATTTCCTTCTTCCGCCGTGTGCTGCGACTCCCACCGATCCTTTCCCATCCGTTTTCTTCCCGCCGCAGCCAGCCGCCGATCCTTTCTTTTCCGTTTTCTTCCCGCCACAGTCCAACCGCAGCCCGCGCGCCGATCTGCCGTCTCCATCTCCGGTTCGCGAAGCAACCTTGCAGCAGTCGTCCCGCGTGCCGATCTGCCGTCTCCATTGCCGATTCTGTCTCCGTCGAAGCCAAGGCCGCCGCGTGAACCAGTAACCGCCACGCTCCCCGCTCACAACCGCCGCTCCACCTGCTATCGACGTCGGCCGAGTAGTTGCTGTAACCATTCAGATTTGCTGTCTGTTCGGGACGGTTTCCATCCGTGAAGCCCAGCCGCCACGTCTGATTTGGCCGACCGCTGACCGACCCATACTTAAGATTTTTGCTGCGAGTTCGACATTCGTGTGTTGAGGTGTTGGGAGTAACGTTAGGCTCCCTTACATTCACAACCAGATTGTGAATTGTTAAAGGTTCAGTTCGCCATTATATCGGTGAGTTGAAACTTACGTTGAGGAAAATAAGTGGGATATGTATCGTGAAAGTAATTGAATTTTGTGTTGTTATGCTTAGGATTGTTTCGAGGACGTTAGTGATTAAGGAGCTTCCCTAACTTTGAGGTAAGGGATTTTCTACTAGACTCAATTGTGATTGTGAACTGTATGTGTGTTGAATGTATACTGTGGTTTGACTGAAAATATATATGAATGCATATGAATTGAAGTAGACTTAACGTCGAATGTATATCGTGATTGTCATGGAATATATATATAAGTGTGTGTATGTGGACAGGACGAAGATTGTAGATTGTGTTTGTATGAGATACAGATGTGAACTTGTGATTTTCGTTTAGATTGGGTGTACGTTACGCTAAAGTATGACTGTGTGCTAGTGAACTGAGGGTGTGTTGACTGTATAGTTTGATTGATTGACGTATTAGTATATTATTGACAGACATATGACTAAAGTAAAATAAGTTGACTGTTAGGACGTTGAGAGAAAGAACCTTGTGTTTTGAAGTAACTGAAAGATGGATTGAATGGAATGAGGGGAAAATTGTTAGCTTGTATTGTGATGTGTACCTTGTAGGTGTCCCACGGGATCACCAATTTATTGTGCACCTTCGGGAGCATTAGACTGATATGTGTTTCTGCAGAACACTAGACTGATATGTACGTCCCTCGGGGCGTTAGACTGAGATGTGTATCCTACAGGATCACAAACTGCGACTGTACAGGGTGTCCCAATAGAACGTTAACAATTTATTTTCCCCTGACGGGACCAGTAGAGGGTCTCTTACTGAGTATTTAAATACTCACCCTTCTTATGTTTAATTTTCAGGCAAAGGTAATAAAGGCGGCAAACCGGCGAGGGGCAGGAAGGAAGCGTGATCCATAGGAAATATGTTGTTTGCTTCCGCTTATGGGTTCTTGTGAGGTTTAAGATGAATTGAAATTTTGACAAACGTTTATTGTAAATAGTATTGTTTTTATGTTTTCTTGAATGTTTGAAATTCAGGCCTGACTTAAAGATGTTTTTAAATTAGTTTACGTTTCATTTTATATTAATCAAAGTCTTTAATTTGTTAAAATTTAACGACCTCGACTTACTTAGAAAAGTTGGGTCGTTACAATATATGTCAGAGTTGTGCATTGCAATGGAAGTGCCAACACGAGGTGATACATGTGTGTCTTTCTGGGATGTAAATGCCACTCCCCGACTAGGACCAGCATAGTCTTAGGGAGAAAGCATGCTAGGAATTGGAGTTGTGTCCTCAATTTCTTCAAGGACTTGAGCATTTCTTCTTACACTAGAATGTCTCCAGTTTAGAGAGTTTATAGGATTTCTCAAGGCCATTTTTGCATACTTAATAGCTCTTGACAACGGTAGAGAGTCTAAATCTACACTTTCAGGGGGTTCCAACTCCACCACTTGATGAGCCAAAGATAGAGAAGAATCATTAATGATCCAGTAAGCAACATGAAACCTTGTAATTTTGGGGTTAACGGTAGTCCCTCCCATTACTAGCTCAACACTTAAACGGAGTCTCCTCTATAAAATATAAAATAATACAGACACAAATAGTGAATGAAATCTTGTGACGTAACAAACACAAATTTTATGTATACTGCAATTTGACTAAATATTGAACAAGAAAGCCCAAGGGAATACACAAAAATCCAACGTTTTTAGGGGTCAATTTGAAAAATGGCAAAACTACTTTTTCTTTTCAATTTTAGCAAACAACATTTTTTGCACGTGCATGGTATTTTATAAAATACCAAAATATTCACCTTCTCCAACTATAACTATTTTGTTTTTACATTGTAATTAATTTATGTTATGTATTTATCATCTTTTAATTAATTTTTACTTGAAATAGATACATCAACTCATATCATAACTTTTCTCTTAAAATCTCGGGACTCAACTAATTGATTCAAGACTACATTAATTATGTTTAGAAAGAGCTTAAAAGTGTCATTCGTTTAATTATTTCAATATAATGCGGTCTTATCCAATTTTACCAACAAAAAACAAATCGAATATGGATCAGTAGATCTACACTCTTTGTCATAAAAGACATAACAACATTTTTAGGGGTCATTTTAAAAAATGTCAAAACTACTTTTTCCTTTGAATTTTAGCAACTAGCATTTTTTGCACGTGCATGGTATTTTATAAAATACCTAAATATCAACATTCTTCAACTGTAATTATTTCGTTTCTACATTGTAATTAATTTATGTTATGCATTTATCAGCTTTTAATTATCTTTTACTTGAAATAGATACATCAACTCATATCCTAATATTTTTCTTAATATCTCGAGACTCAACTAATTAATTCAAGATATTAATAACTTTATTTAATCATACTAATTTCAAAATAACCTAATTGAATTTGAATTTCAAAATAACAAAATTGAATTTCAAAATAACAAAATTATTATTTTTCGGAATTTGAGAGTCTCAACGATAGATTTTGTATTAAAATAACCTTAATTGAATTTCAAAATTAAAAAATATCAACCTGTTCACTATCTTTATCTCAAAATAACATTAATGCCTTGAATATCTAGATAATTAAATTATTATTTTAAAATTGGAAGAAACTCAACATTAAAAAATATTAACTTGTTTGCACACAAGCATAGAAGCACTGCGCACACACGTACACATGCACACTTACACACACGCGCGCACACGCACACCTACACACAGACACCCACAAACGCACGAACGCACGCACACACACATGCACACGCTCACGTATGCACACACACACCTATCCACACGCGCACAAGCACACACACATGCACAAACGCACACACGCGTACGCACAAACGCACACACGTAAACACATAAGCACACGCGCACAAACACGCACGTGCGAGCACACCCACACACCCAAGCACACACGCAATAGCCCGCGCACACACACGCACGCACAAACACATACAAACATGCACACACCCACACACACATGCACACGGACACTCGCACGAACGCACACACATACACATACGCACACCTACCTAAACGCGCACACGTACACACGCACATATGCATAAAGATGTATAAATGAGTTAAAATTAAAAAACAACTACATTAATTGTGTTTAGAAGGACTTTTAAACCATGTTCATTTGACTTAATAACATTAATTAAACTATAATTTCTATCAATATTGGCTTAAAAGTGTCATTCGTGTAATTATTTCAATATAATGCGATTTTATCCAATTATATTAGCAACAAACAGGTCGAATATGAACCAGTAGATATACACTCTGTCATAAGAGATATAGCAACATTTTTATGGGTCATTTTGAAAAATGACAAAACTATTTTTTTTTTTAATTTTAGCAAATAACATTTTTTGCACGTGCATAATATTTTATAAAATACCAAAATATCCACAGTCTCCAACTAAAATTATTTTTTTTCTATGTTGTAATTAATTTATATTATGCATTTATCAGCTTTTAATTATTTTTTACCTGAAAAAGATACATAAACTCATATCATACTTTTTTCTTAATATCTCGGGACTCAACTAATGGATTCAAGACTTTAACTTTATTTAATCTACTAATTTCAAAATAACCTAATTGAATTTGAATTTCAAAATAGCAAAATTATTATTTTTCAGAATTTGATAATCTCAGCAATAGATTTTGTATCAAAATAACTTTAATTGAATTTCAAAATTAAAAAATATCAACTTATTCACTATCTTTATCTCACAATAATATTAATGGCTTGAATATCAAGATAATTAAATTATTGTTTTAAAATTGGGAGAAACTCAACATTAAAAAATATCAACTTATTCACACACAATCACACGCGCATACACATACATACACTTGCACGCGCGTGCACTCATACACGCACACACACACACGTGCACACACGACGACACACACACACACAAACGTAGCACACACACACCAAACCGCACGCACACAAATGCACACACACTCACCTACTCACGTACACATGTATGTGCGCATACACACACCCAAGCACACGTGGACATGCGCACACGTGAGCGCACACACACACGAGCGCACACACACGCACACTGATGGTTCAATTTCATCGATAGTTCCTATTTTTGCTGACAGTTTATTTTTTGCCATCGATAGAGGATCTTCCGACAGACCTACGTGACAGTGTGTGTGACAGCTTAATTTCGTTGGCAAATGAAAAGTCGATTAGTTTTTGAAGATTTACTACGATATTTGTCATCGACAAAGGGTAAATTTCTTGTAGTGCATGTACATCAAACATATCAAATTTGTTAAGTGTACCAATGAAGTATAACAAGTTTATTAGTGGTGTATCAAGTGTATCAAACTTATAAGTGAAGTCTTTAAGTGTATCAAACTAATCAAGTGTATCAAGGCCTCAGGGTATCAAGTGTATCAAGAAGAATCAAGTGTAACGAGAAGTATTATGTGTATGAAGATGTTTCAGGTGTGTATCAAAAAGTATCGAGTGTATCAATGAGTACCGAGTGCATGAATTGTATCTATCAAATGTATCAAGTGTATCAGTAAGAAGTATCAAGTGTATCAAGGGGTATTAGGTGTATCAACGTGTATAAGGTGTATCAAATGTACATCAATAACAAGGGCATTTGTGACATTTTACCTCTTGATGTGTGAGTTGGTCTTTGTTTTTGTCATTTTCTCAAATAATAAAGTATGTGTTCTATGGACTTAATTATTATAACTTATTTTGCCATTTTCGCAAGTGTCCCTTAATTGTAATACATGTATATCTATCAAATGTATCAAGTGTATCAGTAAGAAGTATCAAGTGTATCAAGGGTATTAGGTGTATCAGACGTGTATAAGGTGTATCAAATGTACATCAATAACAAGGGCATTTGTGACATTTACCTCTTGATGTGTGAGTGCTGGTCTTTGTTTTTGTCACTTTCTCAAATAATAAAGTATGTGTTCTATGGACTTAATTATTATAACTTATTTTGCCATTTTCGCAAGTGTCCCTTAATTGTAATACATGTATATGTGACATAATCTAATCAAACTAACTCATAAATGGACTTAATCGATCTCATGGACCACGAATTCTTCAATTACTTGCAAATTTGGTGAGTTCCTTCAAACGGTGGGTGGAGAGCTTAATTTTGAGAGAGAGGAAAAGTCGTGAAGAGTATTTGCGAGAGAGGGGGGAACGTCGCCAGAGAGCATTTGCGAGAGAGCTAAAGACAACGACGATGTGGGATGAAGTAAGGTTTTTTTCGGTTGTTGTTCACAAGTGGGATGAAAGCTTCGAATTATTTGTTTTAAATCAAAAAGCGTATGATTGAAGGAAAACATTGATTTTTTATTAGGGTAATTTTTAATGACACATAATTTATGTCATTAATTAACAATGCGAAAATTTTGTCAAGAAAACTCAATTTGTGTCACGAAATGATAACTTTCGCCTTGTTCCAATAACCTTATTTTGCCTTGCTCCTCTATCTCTTGCAATGTACACATAAAGCTTTGGCAATTTTACCAAAGTGGGAAGCAGCTAAGGGGACGAAGGTATATTCGGAGAGAGATTGTTAAACAATTGTAAAAAGTAAGCCCAAGAAGAGAGGTCCAATAAAATTCAGCCACCTCTCACATAGTAATTGAAATAGTCTAGCAACTTCAACCATTTCCCTCACAGAGAAGAAGAAGACCATAGCCACTCGAGGCTTTTGCACAGACAAACACCAAGAAGATGTGTTCGGTTCGTATCTGTGCTAAGCGCGTCGTTGTTGACGCCAGGCATCACACCTTGGAAAGGCTCTCTTCCATTATATATAGCCAAAGAACTTCCGAATTATTGAAAATAAATATTTTCAACAGTTTTATATTCTCCTTTAATTTATATTCACTTTTGTTAGAAGCTATTTCTTCTTCATTTTTCTCACGAAAATCACATAATTTATTTACTGTTCTTGTAAATGTGTAATGATTATTTTATCATTTCATGTGAACAATATGATTTTGTTACCATTTACTCTCTTTGCTTTTTACTATTGAAATCTCCCTAACTATAAACTAATTGCACAATTTTGCTCCTAATATACGATCATGTAGCAACCTATAAGCCAAGAGTAAAAACAAGAATCAATTGAAGAGGGAATATATTGATATATATCACCCTGGAAGATGAAATACACATGGAAGAGGGAATAAGTTGATACAAAAACTAATCACCATTCATCATATATGAACAAAATATGTAATGAAATGCTTGGAATGAAACATGATGAAATAATTTTCATTAGAATAAAATAAAGGGTAAGAAAATGTATCCATACCTTCGGATGGTATTCAGAAACAATCACCATAGGCAAATTCTGAGTAACGACACCAAAAAACTGAACTACTTTAGGATGACGGATCTTTTCCAATAATGTCAACTCATATTTGAATGCATTTATGTAGGAAATTCAATAAAATAATTAAGAAACCTTGCAATATGTGAGAGATATACGAACTTCAAACAAATTTTACAAGTTTCAGCAAAAATTTTCAAACAACTTTTAAAGTTTAAGCAAAAAGTAACCGTAGGTAGGAAGGGAGAAAAAAGTGGGTCTCGAATTAATTCTGAAAAATTAGTAGGCTTTCAAAATTTAGGTTCTAGAAGTAGAATTATTGCAGAAAAATAAATAATGCATCATTCAAATTGAATCAAACATATCAGGATGTTATATTCTCCACAACGTATATAATGGAGTATAAAACATAAAGTTTCTATATACAAAGCTATGTATCTCTACCCTTGACTTCTCTTTCTCTCTTTCTACCTTTTTTATCCTTTCTTTCTCCCATTCACTCAATACACTTGCAAGAACCTTCATTTTTTTGTATTTAAATTTTCTTGGCACCATCCTTTTTTAATTATCAAGGGTTTGTTATTGTCACATCTCTACCTTGTCAATTTTCGTTTTTCACTAAGCTTTCTTTCTTCTTTTGTCTTCACTACTTTCTTCGCTCCTTCTTCTCAAGCTCTAACTTTTGCTATTATCAACCAGTCTCAAATGACCATTGGAAAACCTATAGCCCACTGAGAGGCAGCCAATATAGTAATGCCTGTAATGATAAACTCCAATGAAATCAAAAGTTCTTCTTAAGATTTGGAAATATATATTAGATAAAGCATAATTAGTTGAAAAAGAACCTCAAAATTTTGTGTTAAACGACTACAATTTCATCGTATAATATGCCATATTGACATCATATTTTTCCTACAAAAACATATTAACTAAAATAAGCTCATAAACACAAAAATGCACTAAGTGTTGGTTAACATACACTACCTTGAAATATGACAAAGACTTTATTTCTCCTAACCAGACAGCATAGTCAGGAGGTAGTTTGGGAGCAAACATAATTGACTTAATTTCCCTAGCAATATCCTATAAAAATTTCAAATTCTTGAAATATGGAACCCAATGGAAGTTTTAGGGGAATGAAGTATAACCTCTAAATACAGAAGGATGACATAAAGGGGAATGAAGACTCAAAAGAAGGACGACGTTTTCGTAGAGAAGGACGACAATTTTGAGGGACAACGAATGAGTAACCATGAAGGATTTGGAAACGAATAGAGGTTTAGCGAAAGTGGAATGTGACAGAAGGACGGTGAACGTGTTTACTCGTTTTCGAACAGAGAATGTGTTTACGCATTTCGAACGGTGAACAGACGGACAAATCAACGAAGGTGAAGGAACGCAAAGTAGACGAACGGTGACAGACGATGAACGCAAATGAATGAAGGTGAATGCTGATGAACGCGAAGGGAAGTCTTTTTCGGCAATGAACGCAGATGAATGCACAGATGAACGTGAAGGGAAGGTTAGGTGAATGACACTTTGATTTTGGGTGGAGAAGGGACAAAAGTCGCGGCGAATTAGGTTTAATTAAGAAAATGGGAAGTGATCTAATTGAAACGCTGTGTTTTGTAAAAAGAATATTAAAACAATAATTTTTTAGAAATTTCTTGACGTTTTTAAAACGTCAAAAACAAATTAAAATTTCTTGAAGTTTGTAAAGACATCAATGATCTTTTAGAATTATCTTGACGTTTTAAAAACGTCAAGAATTTTTTATAAATTTCTTGATGTTTGTAAAAATGTCAAGAACTTTTTAGAATTATCTCGACATTTTAAAAACGTTAAGAATTTTTTATAAATTTCTTGACGTTTTAAAACATCGAGGAAAACTATATATTATTGACGTTTAAAAAACGTCAAGAAAAATACATCTTACTTGATGTTTAATTGCACAAAAAACTCAAGAAGTTGAAAATTGGCCTTTCATAAAAATTCTTGACGTTTTTATATTTGAAATCACATCTTTCTGACGTTTTTTCTCAAAAACGTCAAGAAAGGAAAACTACAACCATCAAGAGAGCATGTTTTGTAGTAGTGATTTTGGGGACAAGACTCAGTGTGGAGTTGGGATTATAATTGCACAAAATGGAATTCACTCATTTCCTACTTTAGGGTAAGTAGATGAATGTTAGCTAAATGGTGTCTCCAAAACTTGAACAAAGGGCCGTACCCTCTCGATGACATGAGAGGGGTTTTTGTTTATTAGTAGACCATAAACAAGTTGTTCATTAGAGGAGCACTGGTTTTTAAAGGATTAGAGGTAACATAGGGGTAAAGCGGTAAATTGATCCAACTAGTGATACAAACACTTGTGAAAGGACTAACTTACTATTATTGGTCTATATCCGTGGACATAGAAATATTTTAGTGAGAAGAGTTCAGTTGTGAGTCTTTAGTGGAGTGTACACACAGCTAACGAATATTGAATGTGGTTAATGAGTTTAGCCAATTAATCTTAGATCGTTATAGCTTCTGATCCAAGGTCCTTTTCCTAGCTCGTAAAGGGTAATGAGATTTATTTGTATTGGTTGTAATTTAAAATTTTAAATTTAACTTGGAATTAGTATAATGTATAGTGATACATTATAATATAAAGTTTATCAAACTTTACTATATAAATTTAACTTTGGGGATGATTCAAAATTAATTTATGAGAGATAAAATAATTAAATGAGTTCAAATATTAATTTAATGTGAATTGGATTCATATTAAAATTATTGAGAGAAACTTATATTTGAATATGATTCAAATTTAATTTAAGTTAAATATAAGATAAATAATTTAGTGTTATAGTTAATTGGAGAATTAATTAATAGTTTAGTTTAATATTATTTAATTAAATTCGATTTCATTAATTATTAACTAATTGATTAATGTTTAATTAATCAATGGATTTGAAATATATATTAATTTAATTCTTTGTAAATTAATAGACACATGGTTCTCTTCTACTTCATTTTCTATTCCTAGAAGGAAAGAGAGTTATAATATCTAGAAGAAAACAATTTTCTTAAAAAATGAATTAATAAAAAAAGAAAAAATAAGGCTAACGCTATTGCTGTTTGCAAAAAGAAAAGAGTTTCTCTCAAATATCTCTAAACTTTTTCCCATCCCAATTGGTTCCACAAACCAATTTTATCACAGAGGTACTCTTTGCAATTTAAGCTCTCTTTGCAATGGATAGTCTTCAAAGTTTTTTTAACGATGTTTCCAATGCTTTCCTTTCTCTCTCATGTTTAATAAAAACCAATTTATCTTAAAACTTGTAGGGAGGCTACATCGTATCGAATTTCATACAACTGACGTGTTCATCGAGTTACAACAAGTGCCCCACAATAGTCTGTTCCGTGTTTGAAAAGTTGTGATTGTGACACGCTGCGCACATGAGGTTATGAACGACACATGGCAAGGCAAGCCCTACGAGCGCCTGCCAACGTTCTGCCACAATATTTTGTACGCAAGCTAATGTCTTTCGGCTGTTTTTGTGGGTTTTGGAAATTTTAAGCAAAGTTTTGATATTTTTATGATCAATGGAATTAAATGGAATTATTTTCCATTATTTTTCATTATTTAGATCTGAAGGAGTCGAACAAAGTTTTATAAGCCAAGGTCCAAGCTACTCTCTATAAGTGACAAAAATGAGTTTAAAGTTGATTCTAAACATGAATTTACTATCAAATGTTTCAAGCATGCTTTGATGTTTGAATATTTGAGATACTGACTTATAAAGTATTTCCAAAGCATGCATTTAGAAACATTTTGGTAAACATGTTTTTATTGATGAATTTACTAATGAAAATTATAAGCAATCATGATTGTGCTAAGTTTTCAAAATGTTTAAGCTTGAAAATAATATTAGCATGTTTTAGTCTATACCTAAAATATTCTAAGATATATAGCAACCCTTCGGGAGAGATTTTCTTGTGCATAGAGGTCATTTGATTTGGATATTCAGTAAATACCTAGCTTTCCTCATGTATTAGATAAGAGATGAAGACTTTTAAAGATGCTTAGTTTCCCATCTCAAGGGACGAGACCCTGTACGAATGCCTAGTTTTCCATCTCATTGTAGTTATAACGAGATAGGGCACAATTGATGCCTAGAGTTTCATCTTGAAGTATCGTATCACGGGATAGGGCTTCTATGCCTAGTTTATTGTTTTCGTCTCGACGATTCTAGGTATAGCAACTGAAAGGGAAAGTTTGAGATAAGTTGTTTGAATTTGATTTCATTTATGTTAAGAGTTAATTGTTAAATACTTAATATTTCAAAACGATGTTTATAAAACAATCACTCATTGGGCTTTTGTTTGTTTTGTTTTTTTTTTTTTTTTTTTGAAAAGGAGACAACCTCTTTATTAATATTAAAATAATAATAATAATTAGACAAAAACTCAGAGTACAAGAGAGTTATACAATGAACATGTAACCATGGATCAGGGGGTGCACCTTGGCATCTCAACTAGGTTGACACCCCCATAGCACCCTCATCATATCCAACCAAGCTAAAACCCATAACAAAGGAGTAATGTCCAAAGGCAAAACAAACACAAAAAAAGCCTTCTATTTGTGGCTTTTGGTTTTGATCTTGTGTTGTCGCTTTTTGGATGTGATGAGGGCGCTAAGGGGTGTCAACCTAATTGAGATGTCCAGGTGCGTCTGTTGATCCTCTGTCCTATTGCTCTTTGTATAATCCTCATTACATTGAGCTTTGTCTCTTCATTTTTCAATATTAATAATAGTGAGACTCATATCCTTTTTTTTTTTAAAAAAATATGGGTTAATTTGATAAAAGTGTTGCTAGCAGAGATTTGGTTTGAGCACAACCAACACATTTTCCATGATAACAAACGGGATTTGTGTTGTAAAAATAGATCTATTAGATCTCTTGGAGCAATAAAAAAGAAATAAGATCTTTATGTGAAAGCGAACTTTTTTTTATGGAGCATGTGAAGAAAGGCCTTTACTTTTGGGCAACATTGGAATTGGGGCATGGTTGTGCGCTTATTATCAAAAGTTGTCCCCTAACGATCAAACTGGTTCACTGTTGCGAAATGGTGGGTTAGTTTAGGACATGTCATTATTCTCGAACCTTCAGATAAATCTCCTTATCTTAGGGAATTAAAAGTTGTTCAACACAGGCTTGAAACAGACATGTATAGGGCTTCTGTATTTTCCCATAAGGAGCCAATGATTGATTATATATTGGTATGTTTTGCAAAGGGAAAGATTTCCCTAACACGTATTGTAAAAAATATGTAGTTGGCTAGTAGTGAAAAGTTAGCAAGGCTATTCATGTTTCTCTTGGTGTTCCCTCTCACTCATCTTGAAGCTTATTGTGGGCATTTTGTCAACTTACTTTGGGTTTCTTTTGTCTTCTGTTTTAATTAATTACTTCGTACTTATTTTACATTTTAGTTTTCATTAGTGCGTTCTGGATAGAGGATTTTGTTTAGCTCGTTGTTATTGTTGATAAAATTAAAATGCCAACGATTACAATTCTTGAGAACGGACTCATCTGTTTCCAATTCAGATGCCCAAAACTTGTTGAATGGATCCTATCTCGTTGATCGCGACATCTTGCTGCAAAAGTATGCTCCTCCGTAAATGGACTCCAGGTATTGTCCCTAAATCCTTTGTTTTTTATTATGTTCCTATATGGATTAAACTAGGTAGGATTCCAATGGAGTTATGGACAGATGTCAGATTGACTGTTGTGGCTAGTGCTATAGGAAACCTCTATCTTTAGATCTAGCTACTAAGGAAAGACGAAGGTTGTCACATGCTTGAGTATGTGTTGAATCAAATGTGGACTCTCCTATGCTTGCTGAATTTACAATTCACCTTAGGGAGAGGATTTCGTTATGACTGTGAATTATTAGTGGAAGCCTCGAAGGTGTAATTTATGCCGGTCTTTTGGGCATTCTAGTGGTAAGTGTCCTAAGATTGTGGAAAACAAAGTTCATCGAGAGGAGATGTGAGCAAGGTGGTTTCAAACAAAGAGGAGGAATGGACAATTGTGTCTTGTGGATGTGGTGTTAGACTTTAAATAGTTGGAGGAAAGTAAGACTAATAGCTCCCCCATTAGGCATATTAAGGAAAAGGAGGTAGGTAATCGGGATGAATTACTCGTTATTAGGAAGAAAAGAGAGTTGGTTTATGTTCGAGAGAAGGGTAAATGTGTGGATGTGATTATGCCTAACTCTTTTGGCAGCCTTATGAAGTTAGGAAGACAAGTGGACCTTATCTATAGTGGATGACTCCCCTCCCCCTACAAGTGGATGATACCGCTATGGTTCTTAGGCGTATGTTATTAATCACCTTAAGATCATTTCAAAATATAAATATATTTTTAGTATAAGTCCTCAAGAAACCTTTTTATGATAACCAAGAAACCTTATTTGGATATTACGAATATGACAAAATTAGTGATATTAGATGACTATCAAACGATAATCATAGGGTTATCAACTTTTAAATTTACTACTTTTAAAATTTAGAAAATGTAGTGACATGAGTCATGTGATTATAAATGTTTTTGTTATTTTTGCAGGGTTCCAAAGAAAAAAGAAAAAAGTAAGATGTGATTGATAATATGTGAAAAAAGGAAAAAAATTAAAGAAACATAACTCGATATATCTAATTTGTTTAAAAACGACCCCATTTGTAATTTTCTTTCAAAAGTCACACAACATTCTTTGGAAAAAGTTTTTTTAGAGAAAGCATGCCAATACCTTCATCCTACGTATCGTAGATGTATTTTATGAATAATTTTTAAAAGTTCAAAACAATTTTTTTTAACATTTCAAAGTTTAAGGTTATTTTTTACACAAACTACAAAATTCAAAAGATTTTTTTTGTAATTTAACTAAATACTGTTGTATATATATATATATATATAATAAATTAGTTATCTTTTTTAGTTATATTGTAAAAAAATATGATTATCGATTTATCGAAATTAATTTGTAAATGGTTAAAACATTTAGTTTGTTGAAAAAAAAATGACAAAACAATGGACCAATGGACAGCTAATACGAGTCAGTGAACCGAATACACAAAATTCTGTAAATCCAATTAAGGAAGATTTCAAAAAAAAAAAAACCCTACATGTACAGTCTCTCTCATTTAAAATTTCTTTCTCCTCTTCTCTAACGGCCAAGTCTCCCTCTCCTCCCCCATTCTCTCTTGCTCTCTTGTCTTCTTTGGCCTATCTCTCAATTTCCGTTTCTGTAAGGAAGAAACCCTATCATACCCATTTCGCGGATCCATCTCCATCTTCTTCTCTAAGTCACGGATCCAATCTCCATCTTCTTCTCTTAGTGCGTCCTTTCCATTTCTTCGTACACTCCATTTTTCCTTTCTCTTTTCAAAACCCTAAGGCCTATCTCTCAATTTCCGTTTCTTTAAGGAAGAAACCCTATCATACCCATTTCGCCGATCCATCTCCATCTTCTTCTCTTAGCGCGTCCTTTCCATTTCTTCTTCTTCTTCTTTGTTCGTACACTCCATTTTCCCTTTCTCTTCTCAAACCCTAATTCTCTTTAATTAATTAATTCCCTCTCCTTTCTCTCTCACTTCCTCCCTCTTCCATTAATGGCAGGTTCCTCTTATCTTCCTCCTTTCTCCAGTGTTGATTCCTCCTCTACTTCGATGTGATGCTCTTTTCTTCTTCCCTCGCAATTTCGATTCCACCATCGTCACCGATTTTGGTTGCAATTTCTACTCTCTTCAACCTCAACCTTCTAAATTCCCTCACTCTCACCGGATTGACTTCAATGTCCTTGGAACCTCCACTACTACTATTAGTACTCCCCTCATCAAAGAATCCGTTGGATTATCAGACGCTCCTCTTCCTTTCCTTTCTAATCCTTGTGCTCTCTTCCAACTCCAGTGGTGAGCCCCCGAACAAATCGCATTACTCCGTGAGTTCCCAATTAATTCCATCTTTATTTAATATTCAATTATCCTCTTTCCATTTGTTTCAATTATTGAATAGAAAGTTAATTGAATGCACTATGTTCCAATAATTTCATGTGGTTCTAGTAAAGCACAGTGCATCCGGTCGAACTTCCCCCATTATGTAATTTTATGGAGGTAGTTTTGTAAATTGGATTGAAACAGGGCTATTCAATGTGTATGCATTAAAATATAGGGATTGTTTTTCAATTAAATATAAATCGATTGAGCCTCTGATGTGCTAGTAAGCATCAGATCTCCTCTGTGTATATATAGTTAGGTACTCTTCTTTTTTTTATAGGTTCCGTCATATATATCACGGTCTGAAGTTGTAGCTAAACTTGCTTTCATCTTCAGTTTCTATCACTATTTAAAGGTCAGATTTTGTTCGATTAGAAGAATGTAAATTTGTCAAGGACAATAGCATGCTTAGTTTAATTGTACTCAAATATTGTTACTAAAACAATTGCTTTATTTGCGTTGATACCATTATTTGTGTGGTAGATCTCTTGATTCATTTTGATGTTTGTATTTTGAAGACATACAAAGGTCATAATACTAGTTGCTATTCTTTTTATCTTGGTACGTTTCATTTTTGTTTTAATATTTCACTGTCTCTATAACTGATTGTACAAACATATCTCATCATTCAATCACTTTTCAAGTTTTAGATTCTGAAATTTGTACATATTGGGGTTTTCCTTTTTCTTTATTTTGGATTATTTCAAATCTCCAAAGATCTTTCTTGTAACATTTGCATATTTTAGTTTGTTAAAATCTTCGAAAGTAGAGGAGAAGGCTCCAAAAGCATTCTGTCTCTCATTGCCTTGCCCTAACATTATCATCTGTGTAAGATGTGCCAATGAGTAGACCATTTTCTTTTACTTTTTTTTCCATAGCTTTTGAACCACTTTCCCTTTCTCTCATTCTCTTTCATTCTTCTTTTATGTTAATTGGAAGAAGCTTTGAGGCCTCTCTTGAAAATAATGAGGTTTTGAATGGGATAGAAAGAGAGTGATGGTGGGATCCATCAAAGGTTTGGGATTTCACACAATGTTGCATCACTCTTTTAAATGTAATTAGAGGTTGAGGAGTTGATCGCCGATCATAGATAAGGAGGGGCTGGTTAGTGGCTTGGAAAAGAATTCAGACAACATTAATTTTTTCTAAAAAATAAAACCAACCTTCCGACGGTTGGTTAACACTCCTCGACAGTTGAGATAGGGTAAGACTTGTATTCTGGTTCTGTTGATACCTATATTTGTGCTTCATCACTTTATAATTGTACTTTTATTTATCCCCTTTGTATATTTCCATGTGTTTCATGTTTGTCTTTTATGTTTCTTCTATTTATATATTTCTTCATGTTCTTCTCCATTCGGGTTTGCTCTTGCGGAGGTTACACATTCATTGTTGTGCTGGTACTTTAGTTAATGATGTCTAATAATTTTTGTTTTGCAAATTTTCTTGTTAGTGCTCAAGTTTGATTTCATACTGCCTTTAGCATAGCTTTACGACTGCAGAATTCAATTGCACATTGCCCTTTTTTATTTTGTTATTACTGATGGACTTATTTGTGATACCTTTAAAGAAGAAAATTTATGGCTATTTGTGTTGAAGTTTATTTGTTGATTATTGGTTGGTTTTTTCCCTCCACTTTTCTTAATATTTTGAAGTGTGTAATAAGGTAAGCAATTTTTTAGTCCCCTAAATTTGTTTTGTTGATGAATTGTTTCCTTTTTTTTCTCGGTTTTGTTTTCAGGTTTTCATCATTATTCATTTGGTGGCTAAATATTACTCATGGGTATTTGTTCGATCTTATTTTGTTGTGATCAATTGATATACATAATATGCACTATAAATTTGTTAAATTGTTGGATTATTTGCTTTTTTAATAAGGTTGGAGGAACCTCAAGGTACGTTTTGTTAAAGCATATTTTATATTGATAAATTTGAAGTTGTCAAGTCTATAACAATGATAATGTTAATACGAGTAAATTTATAGCAAATTTAGTTGACTTAACTTATTTACATGCTGGTTGCTCGGACTCTTGGAAAAACCTTACGTGCATTTTAACCCACGGTAAGAGGACTTAAGGTTGTTATGACTTACATATCAGTTTTTGAGATTTTCCTTTGTAACTTTTTCATAGACCTTATTGTAGTTTTTTGTTCTTCATTTTTGTTTGTAGGACGTTTCTAGAGAATGCAAGACCATGTTTGAGTGAGAAATTGGTCTCGATGAAATTGAGAGTTCAATGAACAGCACATACAATGCAAGTAAATCTACCTACTCAAACCCATCTTCTATTTCTAAAGCAGAAGGGCTTTCGGTGGCTGAAACAAGTGAGTGATTAAGTTTTTTATCACCCGTATTATTTGTTATCACTAGGAAAAGAAAGCTGAGTAGAAAAAGTAGAATGCCAAATGGAAAAAAAAAAGATTAGTAAGCAGCGTTATTATTTTAAAATAGAAAACAAAAATTAACATTATTGTTAAACCGAGCCATTCTAGAGAACATGAAATAGAATTGGATAGCTGCCATGCATCGTGTCTATGAATGTTAAGAATGAAACTATCGGTAGGGTTATAGAATAATCATTCTATCAGCCTCAATTATGATACAGGGTTTATGAAATAGAATTTTCTTATGTATTGTAATAGTAGAAGATTCTTCGTCAGGAAGCAAAGCTTATAGCTTTGAAGAGTATCTAAAGGTTACAGAAGAGCAACCGAAAGCTTACGATCAGCTCCAAACCAATTTTCCAGCACAAAGCCAGAGTGGATCCCAAGTACAACGGGAAGGTTGTTAAAATCAAATCTCTTATGTCTTATTTCATAACTATTTAGTTTTGATCTTAACTACAACAATTTTCATTTTTTTCTAGGTGAACATTGTATGTGCTTAGAAATTAAGTGTTTTGAAAATTAGAGGTGAGCAATCACACTTAGAAACTAAGTGTAGAACCATAGAAATGTTACCCCATCGGTTCTAGCAATGCCTAGTTACCGCAGTTCATAACAAAGAAAGAAAAGAGGCTCGTAAATGCAGACCATAAAAAAGTGAGACAATCAACAATTATAAAAAAAAACATATGCAATATGCATTAAAAAAAGCTCATAAAAAATATAGAGTCAAGTCGGTTAGGTCAAGTAGAACATGTTGAGTTCCCTAGCTATTAGAGCTTTTGGGGGAAAACATCGCTTTTGGCCTAACCAAAACTAGACCATCTATTTTTAGTGTTTTAAACATAACGTCAAGTTTGATTGAGGGCTTTGAAAAGAGGAGGAATCCTCCTCGATCCACAGTAGGGCGAAAACGAGGCTTGTTGTCACTTCGAAGGGAGCAGTCAAACTTAGCATTGAGTTTGATTTTTTTTTTTTGAAAAGGTAATGATAATATTATACAACAACAAGGTGGACCTCACAGCCTGAGGTCAAGACAAAAGAGCGAACAACACTCACAGAACAAGTAGTTAGACAAAATAACCCATAAGTACCCAAAACAACCCCACATCTCGGGAACAAGAACTAAAACCAAAAGACACATACTTGTGTTCCAAACATTAAAAGGACAAGAAGAAGAGAGAAAGACAACAAAGTTAATAAAGAGAAGAGAAACTCCACAACCCGGGAACAAGCAAACGAAAAGAACATTAAATAAGACCATGAACACCATCCAACCAAGAAGCAGCACGCGCTTTAATACACGACCGAATGAGCTGGAATACAACCATAGGCTCCGAATAGCACCTCCATGAAGACGATGATTTCGCTCCTGCCAAATGAAATAAATTGTAGCACACCAGAGAAGGCGCCACAGTTTTCTCCTCACACTCTTCCCAATACCCTGATTATAAATCCAAGATAACCCAACCCCCCAATAACCGATTCTATGAGAAGATGACATAAGCAAAAGGATCCTCGACCAAATCTCCCACCCAAAATGACAAGAAAAAAACAAATGATCACGAGACTCATAGTTCCCTCCACAAAGCAAACACGATAAAGGAATCGACCTATCCCACCGACTTAACCTATCTCTAGTACCCAACCTATCCCTGATGGCCAACCAAGCACAGAAGGAGTGCTTAGGAATATTTCCCCCACCCCATAGTAAACCCGACCAGCCAACCCTACTACTATGAGGACGAATAGTCTCCCACGCACTAGTGATCGAAAAACTATCATGACTCCCCGACACCCAAACCCACCTATCCTCAACACTCGGACTCGGCCTCACTCCCTGAACCCTATCCCAAATGTCCATCAAATCCAAAGAAACAAGCGGCCATCTCCAATCACCATCCCGACCCATGAAATCCACCAGCCTCGCATCCCACCGACTACCCACATCATAGATCACCCTCTTCCCAAACTGCTGGATAATCGGCCCACCCTGAATCCATGGAACCAACCATACTCTACACTTCCTTCCATTGCCGACCTCCATCTTAACATGAGCTTTAAGGATATCCCACTTACGCAAGATTTCCCTAAAGCACCAAGATCGACCCACCCCAACATCGATCTCCCACAGCGACTCCCTTTAAGGATATAAGATTCCACCCAAGCAACTCACAAACTACCAGATTTAACAAGTAGCAACCATAATATCTTCAACGTGCTAGCTATATTCCAAGAAGATCCATCACGAATATCAAGACCTCCTTCATCAAAAGGAAGACAAACCTCATCCCAGGCAACTTTAGCACCACCTCTTCCCTCCTCCTTACCTCTCCACAGATAAGCCCTCAAGATCTTATCAACGTCTCTGTGGACTTTCATAGGAAGCATGAACACACTAGCCCAATAAACCTGAAGGCTCCTAAGGACTGAGCGAACAAGCTGAAGTCTACCTGCAAAAGATAACACTCTAGCAGACCAAGACCGAATACGACTGGTAATACACTGAATAAGGGGATCACAATCAGAGCTCCGCAATCTTCCAGAGAGGAGAGGAAGCCCAAGATAACTAACAGGGAGATGACCAATGGAAAAACCCATGTTAGCAGCAAGCCGAGAAGCTTTCGAACTATTAACCCCCACAAGAAAAATTGAGCTTTTAGCAAGATTAGCAAACAGTCCTGAAAGCTCACCAAACCTCTTAATACTCTCTTTTATGAAACTTATAGAATGATTATAAGCAGTACAAAAGATCATCAAGTCATCTATAAAAGTAAGATGAGTTAATCTGACCTTCTCACAAAACTGGTGGAATTGAAAATTCTTAGGTGGGCTGTTCAACATGCGAGAAAGCACCTCCATGACCATCACAAATAAGAACGGGGATAAAGGGTCACCTTGTCTAAGTCCTTTCCTCCCATGGAAAAAACCTTCCAACGATCCATTAATCATAATGGAGAACATCGGAGAGGTCACACACGCTCGAACCCAACTCACAAATCTTAAAGGCGTACCTATGGCAATCAGCAGGCCAAAGAGGAAATCCCAATTAACAGAATCATAAGCTTTTTGGAGGTCAACCTTCATAGTGGACGAGGTTTACCTCTGTGCAAATGGTATGCCCTTACAAGCTCCTGACAAAGAAGAATATTGTCAATAATACTCCTCCCAGGGATGAAAGCTGGCTGATTTCCACTAACAAAAGAAGGAAGCCACACACGAAGCCTATCTGCCAATATTCTTGAAATGCACTTATAAATAACGCTACAACAAGATATAGGGCTGAAATCCTCCAATCGATTAACACCATTCCTTTTAGGAATAAGTGTAATAGCAGTCGTATTCACCCCTTGAGGGAAGTAATTGGTCTCAAAGAAGTGTAAGACGACATCACAGAAGCCCTCTCCAACCACTGTCCAAGCTCCTTTGAAGAAGCCAACTGAATACCCATCATGACCTGGAGCCTTTCCACCATCCATGGAGAACAGAACACGTCTCACTTCCTTCCTGCCAATAGGCGACTGGAGGGCCTGGCAACACTCCTCAGTCCATCTAAACTGAACAATCTCCTCAATACAAGTAGAGAGCTCTCTATAGCTAATATTCTGAGAACCCAGACTATCTTTGAAATAATTCACTACCACCTGAGTCACCTGATCATGGTTAGTCAACCAATTTCCATCTGCGTCAATAACTGATCTCAAAGCATTGCTGCTCTGCCTTGATCGAACATATCGATGAAAAAAGGCAGTATTCTGGTCATCTAGCTTCAACCATCTGATTTGCGACTTCTGGCGCATAGCGGCTTCCTCCACTCTAACCGCTTTCCAAAAGTTTTCGTGGCTAAGCTCGCGTGATTAGTCGCCTCCTCCGAACAGAGAGTTCGTCTCCATCTCTCTTTAAGCTCGGTCCATGGTATCATTGGCAAGACGAACATCCTCACTGATGGTTCGATATGCCTACCAAAATGTCTGCGAAGAATCGACTTGAGATTTCTTAAGTTCCTTACACTATTCAAATTGGAGAAACTCTAGTATCTTTGGTCCAAGCAGAGGACACAACATCCATAAAGGACGCTTCTTCAACCCAATGGTTAAAGAAACGAAAAGAGACCACTTGTTGGCTTCGCTGATTACTGGGATAGACAAGTATGGAAGAATGATCAGAAATACCCCACGGGAGGACGTTAACCCACATGTTAGGCCATGTACTAAGCCCCTCATCATTCACTAGGATACGATCAAGTCTCCTCATCAAACCCAACCCATGTCTCTTACTAGTCCAAGTAAACCAGTTCCCCTGGACCGCGGGTTCAACAAGGTCCGCCTCTCGAATAGCCATGTCAAACTCCTCCATATCCTCCACGTTCGGAGCACCCCCGAAGGCTTCAGAGTGGAGTCTGATGGTGTTAAAATCACCAAAGACCATACCCGGTCCTCTCCAACCAGCAGAGATCTCAATTATTCGCCTCCATAAAACACGTCTCTCGATATTACTATTAGAGGCATACACACACAGAACCTCTACCTTCTCCCCAGAGATCAAATCTGTTATTACACCAGAAATAAACTGGTCGACAACCTCGTTAGTCGTGAACACGAATCTGTTACGTTTCCACATAATCCACATCCGACCTACTCCACTATTGCTGTAGTTACTAATGAACCCCTACGAATCACTAAATCTTCTAGATATCGAGACAAAGTTCTCCTCTCGAACTTAGTATCCAGGATGCAATAGAAACCCACCATAGACACGGCTAAGAAGTCCTTCACCGCTCTACACTTTACAGGGCTATTAAGGCCCCGCACGTTCCACGTACACCAACTAACCATGAGGTGTATGGGAGCCGCCTCTCCCATAGGAATTACATCACCTATAGTACTCAAAACGACCATAGAAGAGTCATCTACTCGTAAGGGAGGAGGGGAGCCATCCACTATAGATAAAGGCCATTTATCTCCTTTATCCACCTCCATGAGGTTGTTAAAGGAGTTAGTGATACTCACTTCCGCCCTTTTCCCTCTGTCCCAAATAGAGATCATTCCCCTATTTTTCCTATCAACTGGGGTAAATTCCTCCCGATTTACCTCCACCTTTTCAGGCAGTTTATGGGTAATAATTTCTCCTTCTTCCATGTGTTGGAAGGATTCCAACACAACATCTCCATACTCCCCACAATCTGGAACCACCTCTTTAGTAGGAACAACCTCTTTAACAGGAACCTCTTTACTTGCAGCTTCCTTTTTACTATTTTCATTGCCTCTTTAAAGGGTGTTTTGCGAGTGTCCAAAAGATCGACACAAGTTACATTTTTTCCGTTTCCACTCATAAGTGACAGTTACAATAAATTCCTCTCCTCTAAGGTTGACTGTTACTTCGGCAGGCATAATACTGTTCACATTCAATTCCACACATATACGGGAATAAGAAAGACGACGCCTCTCTTTAGTAGCAAGATCAACTGAAAGAGGTTTTCCTATTGCACTCGCTACCACAGTCAAACCAACATCCGTCTATAGCTCCAACGGAATCCTCCCTAACTTTATCCAAACAGGAATTGAATCAAAGACAAAGGATTCAGGAACTATACCTGGAGTCCATTTGCGGAGGAGCATAGGTTTGCCTCCAAGGTGCCATGGGCCACGGGATAAGATCCACTCTATCGACTTCAGATGTTTGAATTCAAAGCAGATGAGCCCATTCTCCATCAGAGTAATTGTTGGCATTTCAATTCTACCCCAAATCTTCTCTATAAGACGATAGATGACTAGATACGGCAATTTTGCATCAATTAATTGCCTGATGAGGGAGTTCTCCCACACTCTAACTCCTTGACTAATAATCAAACGCGGTCACCACAATTTTCTCTCCCACAGTAGTCAGTTGTATAGGTCATAGAGAAACCTCTTGTTGAGCCAAATAAGGAAGCCCATGAATTTTTACCTGCACCTCCAGAATTATTAGATTTATGCACCTCATGCCCACGAATCGGAACAGGCGGCCCACCATTTGAATTAGTACCAAACGGTTCTCTAATGGCTGGCCCATCATTCAAATGCCCATCAACCGGCCCAATCTTTGGGGCACTTGCAATAGCATCCAGCCCAGGTCCATATCCTTCGGTCGCTGCAATTTGCCCAACATGCTGAACACTTGAAGCACCAACAGGTAAGCACTCCTTCTATGAGATCCCAGTTTCGTGTGAGATGGGTGGCCCATCATTCAACGATGGCCCATCAACCAGAGATCCATGACCAATTCCATTCATAAATGTGTCCACACCATTCGGCTTCGGCCCATTTACCGGCTCACTAGGCTTCATCAAGTTTTCATTCAAAACAATCGTCCCACACACCTTTGGGCCAACAATCTTCATGTGACCATCTCCGCTCGGTCCATTTCCTGTATTTTGATTTTTTATTTTATATGTTTCACGGTTCACGTAAACCGGTTCGGGTCCACTCATGTCCGACCGTTTCTTCCTCACATAAATTAGGTCAGCCTTTGCAGTCGCCGCCCTTCGGTCGTTCGCCGCCATATCATGTACGCGTTGAAGGCTTGACATCATGCGTTTCTTCACCTCCTTAACGTCACTGGATAATTTCTTCATCGTTTCATGCTTAGGACATCAACCCAACATCCGTGATGATCTTTTCGGCCCAATCTGGGAACACGAATGAACTCAAAAAGAATTGAAATTCAACCGAGGAGATTCATGCGAGATCCCTTCAGCGAGTGAATTAAATCATGGTCTTCAAACCCAGAAGTGGTTGCCAATAAATCGATTCGTACCACACACAATACTTTCAAGATAGTTCAAATCAATTCAGCTTGGAAATAGATTTAAACAATTTCTGGACAGACGTTAATTCTCCCGAATCAAAATGAATATCATTCGTAATGGTTCAATTGATCAATTGTAATCAATTTCGAAATGGATACCAAATGACATTAGTTATCACATTCAATCTGCCAAAACCGAATGAATTACCTTCAAATTTGATCCCTTGCTGACCGCAGCACTCACCAAGCATTCGCCTCCTTCACCAGCCGAGTGAGAGAACTTGGAAATCCTAGAGAGACACGTGTGAGGTACACGTGCCCGAGATGAAATTTTTTCCTTTTTACTCTAATTGAGTTTGATTGAGGGCTTTGAAAAGAGGAGGAATCCTCTCTGATCCACAATAGGGGAAAACGAGGCTTGTTGTCACTTCGAAGGGAGTAGTTAAACTTAGCATTGAGTTTGATTGAGGGCTTTGAAAAGAGGAGGAATCCTCT
Source organism: Cucumis sativus (assembly GCF_000004075.3). Classification (NCBI taxonomy): domain Eukaryota; kingdom Viridiplantae; phylum Streptophyta; class Magnoliopsida; order Cucurbitales; family Cucurbitaceae; genus Cucumis; species Cucumis sativus. The sequence goes on from NC_026658.2 coordinate 12,348,502, forward strand.
CTGATCCACAATAGGGGAAAACGAGGCTTGTTGTCACTTCGAAGGGAATAATCAAACTTTGAAACTAAGTGTAGAACCATAGAGAGATTACCCCACCGATTCTAGCAGGGCCTATTACCATATTGCATACCAAAGAAAGAAAAAAGAGGCTTGTAAATGCAAACCATAAAAATGTGACACAATCAACAACTATAAAAAAAACATATGCAATATGCATTGAAAAAAGCTCATAAAAATTAGAGAGTGAAGTCGATTAAGTCAAGTAGAATGTGTTGAGTTCCCTAATTATTAGTGCTTTTGCGGGAAAATTTCACTTTTGGCCTAACCAAAACTAGACCACCTATTCTTAGCGTTCTAAACATAATGAGGGAAAATGAGGGTCGTCACTCTGAAGGGAGCAGTCAAACTTAGCATTGAGTGTGATTGGAGGTTTTGAAAAGATGAGGAATCTGATAGACCCCCATATTACATCTGTACAGCGGAAGAGGGACAAAGAAATTGAAAAAAAAAATATCACGTGCACATGAATAGCATGTGAGGGTTAGTAAAGGGAAGGTTTAGTTACCTTATTGTTAGTATAAATAAAAAGTAATCGTGGGCGGGAAAGTTAGGTTTTGTTTGAGAAAGTGAATTTCTATTCTTCCTTGAGAGAGAGGATAACAGGAGAGGGATTTCATATTGTAATTAGGATTTCATTCCTATTCTATTAATCATTAATATTATAGTAGCAATTTCATTCCAAGACTTGTTTCCATCAAATTGGTATCAGAGCATTGATCTCGGGCAAGAAGAATGCAAATGGTTCATACTCGGATCGAAGAGATGGAGACGTTTGACCAGGAAATACAAGACATTAAGAAAGAGATTAGTAAGATACTGGTGATCGAAAAGACGTTGGCCAAAATATCCAAAAATATGGAGAGGTAGAATCAGATGATGTTACGAATTATGGAATCGACAACAATGCACAATTCATCGACGAAGAATGTGGACGAAGGCGAAGGATGACCAAGATGGGAGAACGAAACAAGGAAGGAAGAAAAGAAAATAGATGATGAAAGTAATAATGACTGCAATAAGTTTAAGAAGGTGGAGATGTCGATATTCAATGGAGATGATCTCGATTCTTGGCTGTTTCGCGTAGAGAGGTATTTGCACATTCATAAACTTACTGAATTTGAGAAAATGACTGTATCCACTATTAGTTTTGAGGGACTAGCATTGAACTTTTACCGTTCTGAAGAAGAACGAGAGAACTTTGTAGATTGGGTGAATATGAAGGAAAGATTATTGGTGCGATTTCGATCCGTGAGGGAGGAATCATTGTATGTAAGGTTCTTGCAAATTCAACAAAAGACAACGATAGAGGAATATCAAAATTTATTCGATAAGTGGTGGTAGCTCCTTTGTCGGACCTATTAGAGAAGGTGGTAAAAGAGACATTTATGTCAGGATTGAAACTGTGGATCTAGGCGGAGATGGATTTATGTGAGTCGAAGGGATTAGCACAAATGATACTAATCGCGCAAAAGGTAGAGAACAAGGAAGATGTCAGGAAGCAAATCTTTCTGGATATTCTGGAGAAAAGGTGATAAACTCCCACAATAGCACCAAGGCTAATACCATTGCGAATACAGAAGAAAGTAAAGGAGGAATGAATTGGCCGATGAGAACTATTACTCTACGAGGAACAACAAAAGAGGAAGTACGGAAAGAGGGACAGACGAAGCGCTTATTTGATGCTGAATTTCAATCTAGAAAGAAGGGATTGTGCTTTCACTGTAATGAGAAATATTCTCATGACCACAAATGCAAGATGAAAGAGCAAAGGGAATTGCGAATGATTGTTGTGAAGGAAGAAGGCGAGGAGTATGAAATTATTGAAGGAGGAATTGATCAGAAAGAATTGAATGCCCCTGAGATCGTAGAGGAGAGTCAGGTGGTGGTGGAATTATCCATTAATTATGTGGTGGGATTATCCAACCTAGGGAAAATGAAGGTAAAAGAGATGATACAAGGGAAGGTGGCTATAGTACTAATTGATTGTGGAGTCACACGCAATTTCATTTCAGAAAAAAATAGTGAAAGAGTTGCAACTGAGTACAAAAGAAACGTCGAATTATGGAGTCATTTTGGGCTCGGGCACTGTAGTCAAAGGGAAGGTAATTTGTGAAGATGTTGAGTTAATGCTGGGAGACTAGAAGGTAGTGAATGAGTTTTACACTTGAAGTTCGAGGGGTAGTTGCCATACTTGGAATGCAGTGATTGTATTCTTGGGAACGACTGGAGTGGATTGGAAGAATCTGATGTTAACATTTACATATCAGGGAAGAAGGTAATAATCCAAGGAGATCCGAGCCTAACCAAGGTTAGGGCTGTCTTAAGAAGTTTATGAAAACATTGGGGGGAAGAAGATCAAAGGCTTTTAGTATAGTGCAAAGCGTTAGAAAAATAATCATATATAAATAAAATGCTTCACCATATTATATATAATCATTTCAAACAATACATATATGAATATTTCATATCAGTTGCAAAAATAATATAAACAATCTCATTAGTTGGTCATAAGTTCAACTCAAATCCTAGTTCAACTCAACTTCCTAAATTAACTAACTTATCTAAAAACTATCCCAAAAACTTCCCAAAACAGTTTGAGAAAGCTCCAAGTCGCAACGAAAAAGCTCTAAGTCACCGGTTCCAGCAGCCTGAAAAAAATTTGATGATAATTAATATAACATAGCATAATAGAAATCCAGCCATCATATCAATACCAACATCATAGTAGATTTTGTGTTTGCACATTTATTCATTCACTTCAGCTTGTGTAATTGTTTAGTGATAGATCATAAATAAATTAACTAGAATTTCAATGAAGTTATTAGTAAGCCAGAAATACTTATAATGCACACATGAGGGAAAGTAAGTACATTGTATAATTAAACAAACACCACATGTTTTTCTACACACTTATAATTATAATGCACGAAAGAGGAAGACATAATGGAATTGCAAATCTAAGGTGCCAAGCCTCTAACACTTTGAACTATAACTTTCTTTCAACACAATCAAACAAAAAGCCAATACAAAAAATATGCATAAATCACAACTGGATATCCAACCATTGTGTTTTAAGTTCTAAAAAAATAAATTCTTGTTACCTATTTGCAAACTATAGTTAATATGAAAGTGTAACAAAAAAAAATTAAACAATATGAAAGTGCAAACATGGTTAACAAATTGGTTGTTACCTTTTTTAGTCAGAAATAAGTGACTGGTTAACAAATGTTCTGCATTTTACCTCCTGTAATTTCAAAAAGTAGCTAGATTTTTATTAGGCATGAACAAAGAGGGAAGTGATTGATTGAATAATAAATTGCAAAAATATAAAAAAATTCCAATAGAATGGAGAAATTTTGATACAAATACAGCTTCTGCAATGATGAAATAACAATGTAGTTCAATAAAATTGACGGAAAACAATGTTTCTGGTTAAGAAACAACCTCTGTGATAGGTATCAAGAACCCTCTCAGAACCATATTTCTCCAAAATCCATTTGTTATCTAATTGAAGGGAATAAAAAAGCCAAAAATTGTTAAAATGTACAATTAAATGAATAAGAAATTCAAATATCATGTGAAGTAAGATCATCTCTTCCACCTACCTAACCTTATAAGTCTCCTGATATTCTCCACCTGCATCAAAATGTTTTGAAATTAATCATAAGTGTAGACAAATCATATAATATACAAACATAAATGGGTTTGTGTTCATTCTCCCTCACCTCTTCTCTCATCAATGTTTTTTTTTTTTTTGATCAGGAGACATTTCTTCATCAAGTGCAGAGTTTAGAGTATCCCTCGCGGTCATCTGTGCATTCGGGACAAATTTGGTTTAAAAATGGTTAGTCTTTTTTTCAAACAACATCAAGCAGTAAGATGGACGACCATTTCTCAACCATAATACAACCGTATAAGCCAAGATAAATAGAAGGTAGAGAAAGTTAATGGAAAATAGTTACATTACTCACCTACTGTGTGACAGTAGGGAAAATACGGTCCCGTATAAGCCATATCTCCTTCTATCAATCTGTATCTTCTCATATCAATCATCAACTCCATTGGATTTGTTAGGAGAACCAAAGCACCATGTGATATATGGACTTTCCCCAACTTTTATACGTGAAGAGGGAAGAGGAATTAATTTCTAACCTCTTCATGCGTGAGGTTCAAATTTCTAACCCAAAAAACCCAAAGCACCATGAGCAATACGTTGCTTCTATACAAATACAAAAGGTTCAAATCACAAATCAAGATATCTTCATACGTGAATGAGATTAATTTCTAATCTCTAAATAAAGAAGGATGGAGTTTCGTATAGAAAGCGACGATGGATGACATTTTCCGAAGGACCCGACTTGAAGCACGGTGGATGGCAGACGGAGATTGAGTGTGAAGAGATGGAATTAATCTTCGTGGCGATTTCGAATGGTGATTTCGAACGAGTGTGAAAGCAATTTCGAATCACGTCAAGAATGGGTGTGGGATAGGGCTTCCCAAACTTCAAGAACGGTGATTTCAGTTGGAGATTTCAAAAATTCAAGCGCGACGACAATGTGAAGGTGAGATTTCGAAATGCTTAGGCGTGAAGAAGAAGAAGATGCGTTTTAATTTCTAGGCAAAAGGATTAATTCTCACCTAATTATAATGCGTGTTTCCTTTTTTTTTTATTTAATCGAACTGACGTTTTTAAAACGTCAAGAACAACCGCTCTCTTGATGTTTAAAAATGTCAAGAATGTCGAATTTATAAAAATAGTTGACGTTTTTAAAAACTTCAAGAATTTAATAGATATTACTTGACGTTTTTAAAACGTCAAGGATAAATAAGTATTACTTGACGTTTAAAAAACGTCAAGAAAGTTGAAGATTGCATATCTCCGCCTTTTCATAGAAATTCTGACGTTTTTTCTTTGAAATCACCGCTTTCTTGACGTTTTTTTCAAAAACGTCAAGTAATTAAAACTACAAACGTCAAGAAAGCCTGTTTTGTAGTATAGTGTAAGTTTAAGGTGTTACATTTTGGTTTCAAAAACTTTTGGAATTTTGTGAGAGGTATAGACGTTCATATTCGAATAGATACAAAGGTATAATATTTCCTAAACCCTAATTCTTTAATTTAGGGTTGCAAGTTAAATAGGTGCAATTAGGGTAATTTTGTATTCCATTTTTCCACTGCGCATGTCTCTTTCTAACATAGACTATGAAGAAACTTTCTCTATCGTTGCATGCTAAAGTCAATTAGAATAGTCTTATGCATCGCATGTTTTATGATTATGAAATTTGGCAGATGGATGTCAAGACAACTTTTTTTGAATGAAAAATCGTGAAGAGAGTATCTATATTACTCAATTAGGGGTTTATAGATCAAGATCAAGAACAAAATTTGTAAGATTCAAAAATCCATTTATGGATTAAAACAAACATCTAGACCTGGAATATAAGATTTGATACTATGATCAAATCTTATGGCTTTGATACAAAAGGTTGACGAACCTTATGTTTACAAAAAAGGTCGTCAATTCCATTGTAGTATTCTTAGTCTGTATGTAATGATATCTACTTATTGGAAAAGGACATAGGATTTCATACTAATATCAAGAAATGCTAGCTATGCAATTTCAAATGAAAGTTCTGGGAAATGCACAATACGTTCTTAAGATCCAAATTTAAATACAGTAGAAGAATTAAAAAGGGTAATATTGACCCACACGAGAATATAGGAGAGATTATAGGAGGAGAGAATATCGGAGGAGATCTTTCCCATTAGTTTGTTAGTAAAGCAAAATAAAATGGAAGAAAGAGGAGGGAGAAAGGGGACAAAATATTCCAAAGAAGTAGAGGCTGCCGTCTTTCGTGCTCGGGAGAAGTAGAGGGTCCAAGTCAAGTTCTTTTTATTGTTTGTTTTGGTCATTTTCATGGTTGCGGTTTGTTCTTAGTTTTTCTTGTTCTTTGTTGTGATCCTCACTGGAGTGTGCCTTTAGGAAGTAGATGTGAGTGATTTTTTATTCTCTATACTGTAATTCATTGAGGTAATTCAATAAAGTAAGATACACTTGCCGTATATTTACAGTATCTTAACAAATTGGTATCAGAGCGTTTTTACTTGGGAGAATGATAGAGCAGCACAAAAACGGATCAAAGAGAAGTTGGAGACCTCTGATAAGGAAATCTCGGGGATACAAGTGGAGTTACACAAGTTGCTGGCAATTGAAGAAAACTTGTTATGCTTGCCAAAAAGCATCGAAAGACTGGTCATCTAGTTGGAAAAACAAGAACGGTTGCTAAATGCATCGAAGGAATAGCAGAAGGATAATTTGACGATCTCCGAAAGAATGGAAGGATCGTCGAGCAAAGGACCAACGATTGAGAGTATAATCGAAGGTGGAGGTAAGACATTGAAGGAAATCAAGGTAGAAGGTAAAACAAACAAGTTTGAAAGGGATGAAAACTCGAACGATCATAGCAAATTCAAGAAGGTTGAAATGCCTGTGTTCAGTGGCACTGATCTGGATTGTGTTTATTTAGAACGGATTGGAATCTTCAGGTCCATAAATTGATGGATTTCAAGAAGGATCTGAATCCATAGAAGAATCGAGGAAAACGTGATTGCAACGGTTATACAACGAAGGTGAAGAGGATGGCAAAGAGTGACCAAGAAGAAACTATAGAGGAAGGTCGACGAGGATTACCTGTGAGGCTCGAAATGAAGACTCGAGTGAAGAAAAATTTGTTGCTAAAAGAAACACAAAATGGCTGGTTGCAATGGAGAAAGAAGAAGCCGATAGTTATCGGTCTACAGAGGCTCGAGAAGGTGGTCTGGAATAGGGGTGAATCACGTGACGAGGAAGAAGTTGTTGCACACATGATGGTGCCAATGGCGTGGTAGAAATTGGTAGGACAGAGGATTAGGACAAAAGGAACAATCTTGGGTTTTACTATTTCAAGTGGGCTTCAACTTACTCTAAATGAGCTTCAACTTATTCTAAATAAAACATTGGGGCACATCATTTTGTAGATGAAGTGGGTGGAGAGTTCCAAAAATAGGAGGGAAGAAAAACTTGTATGTAGGTGGGTCCTAGGAATGAAACCGGCGGCAGTATGATTTTGGTCTTGACGCAACACTTTGATTATGGCCTAGCCCACTAGAGATGAAGAGTTTGAAAATTAAACACTTGTTGGTGATATGCAAAGGGTTAACTAAGACAATGTGTTTTGGAAAAGGAAAATTCAAGTACATTGGGCTGCTTTGTGGGCTGAAGTCAATGGACCTTATTGGAATCGAGAGTTTTTCAAAGCCGAAGGGGAGGATTTCTTTTTCAACATTGAAGAGCAGAATGCTGGGGATTGTTTGCAATTAAAAAGAGAAAAAAAGAGAAAGGGGCCTTGATCATGTTTGCAAGCACACCTTGAGGACAAGGTGTTTTGAAGCATCGGGTAATGTTAGATACCTAGATTAGTATAAGGTTAGGGGTATAAGGGTAATTAGATATTTAGAAAGTTACTAGTAGTTATTATGTAAGTGTGGTTACATCTTATTATAAATGGAGGGAGGGTAAGTGAGGGGAGAATTCTGGGAAGTGATCTAGGGCTTGGGTGAGAGTACTCAAGAGGGAGGTTCCAAGTGCCTTATACTTGGTTTTATCTTGTATTTTCTTATAGTTCATTATAATAAATTAAGATCTTGTTCTTGTTAGGAAGTATCCTAACAGAATTCCTCTAGAAGGTCTCATGTTAGCGAATGATAATCTGCGTTAAGTGTGTATTTGTAGGAGTTCTTCTCCCGGACATCTATGGTTGATATTTTTTACCTTTCAATATATCAAAGCCAAGGATTCTTTTGCATTTCTCTATGCTTTTTCTTTACCCAATTATGCTTTTTTCAGTTATATTTGGGAGTAGTATTTCATTTCTTTCATGTGAAATGTTGAACTTCAGTAGTGTGGAGAGTGGAACGTAATATCTTACCTTTTATATTAGTAAACTTGATTTTAAGCAATGTGTTTTTGAAGATTTTATGTTGTAGATTGTTTTTTGTTCTTCAAGCTACTGTTCTTAACTTTATTTTCTCCTGTTATTGTTCTCAATGATTATCGAGCATATGCATTACCATGTGGCTTCAAGCGTGTCAGTGTGCTCTTGCTCATAATTTTTACTATATCTTGTTACTAAAATTGCAAGTTAATTGCAAATTACTCAGAGCTTGGATTGTCTCCTCCAGTTGGTTAAAGGAAAGCTACCGGGAAGGCAGATTTGTTGGTAAGTTCGAATGGCTTGCTAGTATCAAAGCGTAATGTATTTTCTTCCACTTATGTTTTTCATCCTACCTAATTTTTGTGATTGATTAATTCCTTATTGATCTGCAGACGAGTTGCCTTACATACTAAATGATGATGACTACATATCGAAGTATCGAGCCAGCCTAAAAGCTGCAGTTCTCAAGGCAAAAGCATGTTTTTGAGCTTTATTTGAAGGGTATGATGTTTGCATATCAGCTCACGCTCAACCACCACCTAAAACTCTATCCCTGATAGTCAAGTCAGCCGGTGGAAATGTAAGTTCTCTGTTATTGTACAAATCTCGAGTACTAGGTTTGGTTCTCTATATTACACATACAACCACTATAATATGGCTATCCTCCCATCTAATGAAGACGTGAAGTTCTCAACAAACAAGCACGTATACGAATTCTAGACATGGGTCAATAAATTATAGACATGGTGACGTGTCATTTTTTTCTAAAAAATATAGGATAGTGCTAGAACACAGTTTTAATATATATAATTTAAAAAGTATGTATCATATTTATATAGAAATTCAAAGTCAATAAGTTTATGTATTTATATGCTTAAAAATAAGCTCATCCTTCACTCAAAACTTATTCAAAGCCAAGAGTTTAATATGTGTGTGTAACCAATCTTGACCTTTATTGCATTGGAATACTTGTTGTCTAACACATCTATTGTACTAACTAGTGTTCAACACGTGTTCTCCGAGTGTTCCATACATATTGTTTATTGATACACTAGCCAAACTTGAGTGTATGTGCTTCTTAAGTCTTTAATATTTATGTTTGTTTTGATCCTAGGAATTGAGCATGTAATGTAAAAAGTCTATGCACAAGGGGTCATATGGCCATCTCCGTGTTTCTTTAATTATCAAATTTGTTCAAGTTTTTAATTGTCTCTAGATCGAAATCTGGAGTTATTTTTTTGTGATTTGGTGTACAAATACATACATCCATGTTTCTAATTATGATTAGATTGTTTTCTGGTCGCAACATTTTATTGTTTAGCTTGTCTTTGATCTTGAACTTACTATTATGTTGATTTAAATTCCATTTTAGCCTTAGAACTTTCAAAACATCCATTTTAGTCATCGAGCTTCCAAAACGTAGCCAACTAACGGTTTTAGTATTTTGTAAATTATTTTATCAATTAATATTCATTTATTCAATACTCATCGGTCATTTCTGCTATATGTGATTGGAATATATCTCATAGGAAGCATTTTGAAAGTTGAAAAAAGATGGAAAATTTTAGGGACTAGAACAAGAATTTGTTTAATATTTTTTTATAGGGTGAATTCTTGCAATTTCCTTGTAGTATATACATAATTTTTTCTCTCATTTGGCAAATTCATTATGCTTGAAAATTTAGGTGATTCATGAGCTAGATAAAGTAAACAATGTATGAAAGACGATCTTTGTGGCTTGTGAGGAAGACGTGGAGGAAGCCTTGGTGGCCGTAGAAAAAGGGATATGGACTTTCAACGTTGAATGGCTAATGGCATGTATAATGAGACAAGAAGTAGACTTGGAGGCCCTTCAATTTGCTGAGTCCCTATGAGAAACAAGGTCACCCTAACTTTCAGTTTTGAACAAGCAGCAGCCAGCCATTTCGTCCTTGTGTAAATCCACTCTTTTCTCAACTCACTCTAATTTGGTACATAAACAAACTCTGATCGCTCCATCTCTATATTCATCAGTACATAAAAGACGATAAGTTTATTCATGGAGAAAGTTGGATGTAAGTATGTTTTAGGAATGGTCCTTCATTTAGTAACTTTGGGAATTGTAAAAATGAGGTAATGAAGTTCTATCAAGTTGAATGTTCTTGTTTATGTTAGATGAGACTGATTCTTGGATACCAGAATTAACTTGAAGTACGTGTTTGAGTTCCATTGGAGTGATTAGAGAAAAAATGTTCCTTTAAAAAGGGTAATTTTTTTATGTAGACTTTCTTTTTATTAAAATTCCTTAAAATACAATTTGAGAGTATTTCAATAGCTTTCAAAGAGTTGTCAAACACTTGTAGTTTTTCTAAAATAACATATTTTCAAATATTAAAGTTTTTGACGATAATTTACATGGAATTACACGATCAGTTACCACTATCAATAGAATCACTTACAAATATTAACACGATCGTGTACCGATAACAAGACGATTGTTTACACTATTCAATACGATCACCAATATCATATGATCGTGTACCCATGTCAACACGATAATTTATTTTAATCAATATTATCATTTACCGTTGTTAAATGGTCGTTTATCACGGTTAATAGGATCGTTTAATGTATATTATTTCATCGCACGATCGTTTACTTATTCTTGCATTATGTTTAGTATTATCATTTTGTACATTTTATTATTTTATTCAGTAATAAATGTATATCTATGTCTATCTATTTCTTTCTATCACAATTAAATACTTAATTTTATTATTATTTTTTTTACAGATTATAATGTCTTTTCCTATTGTTGTTTTTTATGGAGGTCAATGGAATGGATGTAATATTTATGAGAATTACTTAGTTGCTGAAATTTTGGTAGATGTCCGAGTGAGCTTTAATTCTCTAGTTGATTTAATATGTGAACAGATTCAATTGGATGGATAAGTAGAATTATCTGTTTTACTTGATTTTGGTAAAAGCAAGGTCCAACTGTGGTGCCAGTAAAAAAAGACAATGATGTGGCTTGGTATTTATCTTTTGCTAAAGATGCAACTAATATACATCCATTAGTTGCCCATGTAACTGTTGATTTTTTAGAAGGTCTTCTTCTTCTAGTAGTGTACGATAGAATGTTGATATGCATTGAATGTAGGTTCTTCTTCTTATGTTTCAAATGATGAAATTATAAGAGACATCTCATATCATGGTGATTTGAAGGAAAATAGTTTATTTGAAAGTAAAGAGATGCTTTCAAAGTGTTTTGGCATAATAGAAGTGAATAACAACTTTCAATTTAGAACTACAATATCAAATTTGAGGTCTCTTGAATTTAGATGCCTACTAGAAGAGTGCAAATGGTTTATTAGGACATCTCGTTATAAGAAGAGCGAGTTGTGGATGCTATGAAAATACATTTATGAACATGACTGTTCATTGAATACTAGTTGTCACATGCAAGCTTCTTCAACAGTAATTGACAGTTGCTTGATAGATGAGTTCAGGTTCATGTCTACTGATCGTTTCATTCCAAAAGCAATTGTGCATAAGGCATGTACAAATCTTGGAGTTAATATAAGTTAGCAGAAAGCTTGGAGGGCGAAAGAACACATAGTAAAGATATTAAAAGGTGACACGGTTAAATCATACATGTTGATTCCAAGGTTCTTTGATAAATTGGTTGAATCTATCTCAGGTATAATGAGTTTCATATATAGAATGATGACATCAAATTGTGTAGACAGTGTAAATTTAGTTTTTAAAGATCTTAGAGAACCACCTGTAGCTACCATGTTTAGTTCAATTAGAGATGTATTGCAAAAGTGGTTTGATGAAAGAAGTAAAGCTACTTTTACAATGAAGAGTTGTTTGACTTCTTGGGCTGAGAACGCGTTGCATTTAGAATAACATGAAAAGTCAAGAATTTTATTGGTAAGGTTTTTTTTTTTTTTTTAATGTTTGTATCTCAGGTAGATATAAATAGACTGCTATTTTTGTCCATCCGATAGAGAAATATAACAATTTATGTGTGCTTGTTTCAGATAGATAGAGATAGATAACTATCATCAATGTCTATTTGTCTCTATTTGTGCATGCTTTTTTTTTTTTAATTTTTCTAATTAATAGTTTAGTTTAATATTATTTAATTAAATTTGATTTAATTAAATTAATATAAAACTATAAGGTATTGGAGAGATATTCATTCAATAAGATTTAAATGAAATATTAATTAAATATGATTTAATTAATTATTAACTAATTGATTAATGGTTAATTAGTTAGTTGATTTGAAACTTCTATTAATTTAATAATTTTTAAGTTAATAGAATCCTATGATTTTCTCCTACCCCGTCTCCTACTCAATGAAAGAAAGAGAGTTATAAATATGTAGAAGAAAAACATTTTCTTAACCAAAATAAAATCGATGATTTTCTTTTCTGCAAAATAGATTGTAACGACCTAATTTTTCGAATTAAGCTGAAGTTATTACTTTAAGACTAGATTCATCCTTAACCATAAGACTTTATAATTTAAAAAATATATTTTTAACAACATTAAAGAGTTTTTATTCGGGCTCTATTTCAAATAAAATTTTGAAAGTGTAAAAGTATCGATAATAAAGAAAGTTCAAAACATAAAAGTCGTTCAATCATGAAACCCAAAACAGTCTCAATTACTAAAGAAAACCAAAATAAAAAAAATATAAAGTAGAAGCAATTTGAAGACATTTCCTTATGGCAGTTTCACGGAAAAAGATTAAACATAAAAGGGTGAGTATAAACATACCCACTAAGAGACTCACGACTGATCCTGTTAGAAGAAAAATAAAATTGTTAACTTCCTATTGGAGGTGCCCTGCACTTTAAAAGTCTTGTGATCATGTAGGAATACACATAATCAGTCCAATGCCCTAAAGGACACAAATATTAGTCTAGTGCTCTGCAGAAAGCACATGTCCGTCTAGTGCTCTCGAAGAATGCACATGTCAGTCTATTGCTCTCGAAGAATGCACATGTCATTGTAGTGCTCTCGAAGAATACACAACAGGTGGTGATCCCGTAGGACACCTTCAAGGCACACTACCCAATCGACAAAGCTAACAATTTTCCCTTAGTCTGTTATAAACATTTAATCAATCCATTCCTAGTATAGTCAAACTACTCCATCATATCATCAATCCAACTTAACACACTTACGTTCAATCTATTCAATCTATCACAAAATCAGTTGATACTATAACAACACACCAGACAGTCAAGATATATATATATATACATAACACCTTTCTCAGTTACAAATACATTATCCATCGTATCTACTTCTATACCAGTCTGACATAATATACATTTGTCATCATATCTACTTCTACATATATTTGGTAAACCATACTAAGTCCAGAGATCCAAACAGTCAACACATTTCAAAAACTTTCAAAGAGTCCAGTAATAGAAACCCCTTACTTTAATGTTACTCAAATTTCTCGAACGAAGAAACCTAATAATAAGAATATGGAACTCAATTACTTTCACAATACTTTCTTTCATTTAATTTCCTCAATGTAAATTCTAGCTTACCAAAGTATTGGCGAATCGAACTCCAACAAATCTACAATTTAGTTGTGAATCCAAAGAACTCAAATGCTACCTTCAAGAATCAATTAACAATTGAACTAATTATCCAAAACTACAACCCAAGGATAATTACAATGTAAAACCACCACACTCACCAATACAACTTACCACAAAAATCCCAAAAATTAGAGTAAAATGGGGGCAACAACTTCGAATAACTAGAATCGACGCGTGTAATAGATCAGATCTAATCAACAAACGAAAAACAAACTTCAGCTTACAACCCATGGCTGGAAGGTGAAGAGCCGCGCGATGGCACTTCAACAGACGCGACGGGCTCAGGTCTGGTCGACGGCTGCTTCAACTAAGTAACAACGCCGGTGAGATGATAGGTCAATCGGTGACGTTACTCATCACCTGGAGCAGAATGTGGTGGCGCGAACGTCGAAGGAGCTACGCGCGAATGAATCACAGCTTGGCTGGAAAACATAGGTGAGACGCGATGCCGAGAGTTCGAACTCACGACGAACGGTGCTTCAGCTTCAACGGAGACGAAGCGATCAATGACGGCGTGGCCGGTTGACGTCCAAGAGTAATATAAAATGGCTAAGGGAGGCAAGCGGCAGTGGGCACGGGGAAGAGGAAGAGTGAAGGAGAAAGAGATGGGGTTGCACGTGAATCAATAAAGAATTGATATTTTAAATTAATAATAACATTAATTCTATTATTATTATATATATTATTATTTAACCTTTAGTATTAGTATATTTTTTCATAAAAGCCCCCTTCACTTCCTGCTAAATCCACACCACAACCAAATTCCTTAAAATCTTAATAAAATTTAAAAAATTTAGCTTGAGAGAAATACCTTGATATTGGGGGTGTTACATAGTTTCTCTATAAATTTTTTTTTCATTCCAATTGTTTTCCACAAACCAATCTCATCTTCGAAGATAGGAAGGTCTCTAACGGGTGGTGTCCCCAATTCGGTGGATTATAGATTCAGAGACGTCAACAAGAGTAAGTTCTATGTATCTTTTAATTTAAAAGCATATTTAGTTCTTTATTTAGAACTTTGATTCTAAATATTGTCAATGTACTTGTATTTGGAATTTTCAAATTAAAATTGATGAATGGTTTTGTAAAGTCTTTCACTGCCAAGAGATTTTATCCCTTTAGGGCACACATACCAATTAAACTAATGCAAGACCTTTGACATAGTTAATGGTAGCATCTCACAAAGTGGAAGTGGTTGGCTTACCAACGGAAGATTTTCAATCATTCTAGCAGTCCCTTTTCTGTTTGAGTATGACCTTCCATATTTTCTGCTATATTACTTATAGCTAATATCAAATGTGCATCTCTGCCATATATGCTAATATCACTGCCTGACTGCTCTTGATGTTGAGGCGTTGTTTCATTTTTGTTCCCTACACAGAAAAAAAAAAATCATTGTTGTTTATTTATAATCTAAGCAATTTTAAACAATATAAAGCAGTAACTAAAGAATTAAACACTAACAGTTGAGTTTCTACAGTAGATTCTTGAAGATGTGGCTCTTGAACAGATGAATTCTCATGGATGATCACATGTTTGTTATTTTGATGGTCATCATTCTTGTCCAAATTGTGATGACTAGAATCATCACGAAGATCATCATACATGTTAATATCATCAAACAATTCATTCTGATTCTAGTATAGAAAGAAAAAAGGATAATAAAAAAATAGTTACAAAATGATCGTGTATCCTTAAGCAAACAATCGTGTAGAATATCTAAACAGTTGTTTTACCAGGGGTGATCGATATTTCAGAAGGGATATGCGATCGTTCATATGTGATATGCGATCGTGTAAAGATATATAAAACCTTTGTTCTGTCAGAAGTCGTGCTAAGAAGAGTTGAAAACTTGTAATAAGATCCATTAAACTGAAAGATTTTACATCAACACGTTCCTGACACAGTAGTGCAGTATCAATGAGCATCAAATTACGTGAGATGTGTATTAGAAAATATCTAACTGCTCAGTTAATTTTTATGGACATCAAATCACCTTTTTCAAGCTTAAGGAAGGAAATGTCGGCACTATATATGTCAGAGTTGTGCATTGCAATGGAAGTGCCAACACGAGGTGATACATGTGTGTCTTTCTGGATGTAAATGCCACTCCCCGACTAGGACCAGCATAGTCTTAGGGAGAAAGCATGCTAGAATTGGAGTGTCCTCAATTTCTTCAAGGACTTGAGCATTTCTTCTTACACTAGAATGTCTCTGTTCAGAGAGTTTATAGATTTCTCAAGGCCATTTTTGCATACTTAACAGCTCTTGACAACGGTAGAGAGTCTAACTCTACACTTTCAGGGGGTTCCAACTCCACCACTCGCTGAGCCAAAGATAGAGACGAATCATTAATGATCCAGTAAGCAACATGAAACCTTGTAATTTTGGGGTCAACGGTAGTCCCTCCCATTACTAGCTCAACACTCAAACGGAGTCTCCTGTATAAAATATAAAATAATACAGACACAAATAGTGAATGAAATCTTGTGACGTAACAAACATAAATTTTATGTATACTGCAATTTGACTAAATATTGAACAAGAAAGCCCAAGGGAATACACAAAAATCCAACGATTTTAGGGTCAATTTGAAAAATGGCAAAACTACTTTTTCTTTTCAATTTTAGCAAACAACATTTTTTGCACATAGTTTTGTTTCTATGTTGTTTCTCCAACTAAAATTATTTTGTTTCTATGTTGTAATTAATTTATATTATGCATTTATCAGCTTTTAATTATTTTTTACCTGAAAAAGATACATAAACTCATATCGTGCTTTTTTCTTAATATCTCGGGACTCAACTAATGGATTCAAGACTTTAACTTTATTTAATCTTACTAATTTCAAAATAACCTAATTGAATTTGAATTTCAAAATAACAAATTGAATTTCAAAATAACAAAATTATTATTTTTCAGAATTTGATAATCTCAGCAATAGATTTTGTATCAAAATAACTTTAATTGAATTTCAAAACTAAAAAATATCAACTTATTCACTATCTATATCTCACAATAATATTAATGGCTTGAATATCAAGATCATTAAATTATTGTTTTAAAATTGGGAGAAACTCAACATTAAAAAATATCAACTTATTCACACACAATCACACGCGCACACACACATACGCTTGCACGCGCGTGCACCCATACACGCACACACACACGCGTGCACACAAGCACACACACACAAACGCACACATGCACACACACACACCAAACAACACGCACACAAATGCACACGCAAACACGCACACACCTACTCACGTACACATGTATGTGCGCATACACACACCCAAACACACGTGGACATGCGCACACGCGAGCGCACACACACACGCACACTGATTGTTCAATTTCATCAATAGTTCCTATTTTTACTGACAGTTTATTTTTTGCCATCGATAGAGGATCTTCCGACAGACCTATGTGACGGTGTGTGTTGACAGCTTAATTTCGTTGGCAAAAGAAAAGTCGATTAGTTTTTGAAGATTTACTGACGATATTTGTCATCGACAAAGGGTAAATTTCTTGTAGTGCATGTACATCAAACATATCAAATTTGTTAAGTGTACCAATGAAGTATAACAAGTTTATTAGTGGTGTATCAAGTGTATCAAACTTATAAGTGAAGTCTTTAAGTGTATCAAACTAATCAAGTGTATCAAGGCCTCAGGGGTATCAAGTGTATCAAGAAGAATCAAGTGTAACGAGAAGTATTATGTGGAACGAGAAGTATTATGTGTATGAAGATGTTTCAGGTGTGTATCAAAAAGTATCGAGTGTATCAATGAGTACCGAGTGCATGAATTGTATCTATCAAATGTATCAAGTGTATCAGTAAAAAGTATCAAGTGTATCAAGGGGTATTAGGTGTATCAGACGTGTATAAGGTGTATCAAATGTACATCAATAACGAGGGCATTTGTGACATTTTACCTCTTGATGTGTGAGCTGGTCTTTGTTTTTGTCACTTTCTCAAATAATAAAGTATGTGTTCTATGGACTTAATTATTATAACTTATTTTGCCATTTTCGCAAGTGTCCCTTAATTGTAATACATGTATATGTGACATAATCTAATCAAACTAACTCATAAATGGACTTAATCGATCTCATGGACCACAAATTCTTCAATTACTTGCAAATTTGGTGAGTTCCTTCAAACGGTGGGCGAAGAGCTTAATTTTAAGAGAGAGGAAAAGTCATGAAGAGTATTTGCTAGAGAGGGGGAACGTCGCCAGAGAGCATTTGCGAGAGAGAAAGACAGCGACGATGTGGGAAGTAAGTTTTTTCGGTCGTGTTCACAAGTGGGATGAAAGCTTCGAATTATTTGTTTTAAATCATGAACATACATTGACTAAAAAACTTAAATTGATGAGTGAATGTAATAAATTTAATATTAATTATATGATCAATACTTTACACATGTATATTGGTATATCAGTCAATAACAGTAGTAAGACAAATTATAAAATATAAGGGATAAAAGTCCTACACATGCATGTATGGTATACTATCTTGATAGCAAAAAGGAGATCAATATTCAGTAAAAATACATAACAGAAACTGGAGAGGAAAAAAGCTAAAATAGAATATGCGGGGGAAGGCTAGCTAGGAAATGCATACATAGCAGAAAATATGGTTTGAAGAGAGGGTGAGAGAGAATGAGGAAAGTTGCAGCTAGCAATGATAACTTTCGCCTTGTTCCAATAACCTTATTTTGCCTTGCTCCTCTGTCTCTTGCAATTTACACATAAAGCTTTGGCGATTTTACCAAAGTGGAAGCAGCTAAGGGGACGAAGGTATATTCGGAGAGAGATTGTTAAACAATTGTAAAAAGTAAGCCCAAGAAGAGAGGTCCAATAAAATTCAGCCACCTCTCACATAGTAATTGAAATAGTCTAGCAACTTCAACCATTTCCCTCACAGAGAAGAAGAAGACCATAGCCACTCGAGGCTTTTGCATAGACAAACACCAAGAAGATGGTGTCTGGTTCCGTATCTGTGCTAAGCGCGTCGTTGTTGACGCCAGACATCACACCTTGGAAAGGCTCTCTTCCATTATATATAGCCAAAGAACTTCCGAATTATTGAAAATAAATATTTTAAACAATTTTATATTCACCTTTAATTTATATTCACTTTTGTTAGAAGCTATTTCTTCTTCATTTTTCTCACGAAAATCACATAATTTATTTACTGTTCTTGTAAATGTGTAATGATTATTTTATCATTTCATGTGAACAATATGATTTTGTTACCATTTACTCTCTTTGCTTTTTACTATTGAAATCTCCCTAACTATAAACTAATTGCACAATTTTGCTCCTAATATACGATCATGTAGCAACCTATAAGCCAAGAGTAAAAACAAGAATCAATTGAAGAGGGAATAAATTGATATATATCACCCTGGAAGATGAAATATACATGAAAGAGGGAATAAGTTGATACAAAAACTAATCACCATTCATCATATATGAACAAAATATGTAATGAAATGCTTGGAATGAAACATGATGAAATAATTTTCATTAGAATAAAATAAAGGGTAAGAAAATGTATCCATACCTTCGGATGGTATTAGAAACAATCATCATAGGCAAATTCTGAGTAACGACACCAAAAAACTGAACTACTTTAGGATGACGGATCTTTTCCAATAATGTCAACTCATGTTTGAATGCATTTATGTAGGAAATTCAATAAAATAATTAAGAAACCTTGCAATATGTGAGAGATATACGAACTTCAAACAAATTTTACAAGTTTCAGCAAAAATTTTCAAACAACTTTTAAAGTTTAAGCAAAAAGTAACCGTAGGTAGGAAGGGGAGCAAAAGTGGGGTCTCGAATTAATTCTGAAAAATTAGTAGGCTTTCAAAATTTAGGTTCTAGAAGTAGAATTATTGCAGAAAAATAAATAATTGCATCATTCAAATTGAATCAGACATATCAGGATGTTATATTCTCCACAACGTATAATGGAGTATAAACATAAAGTTTCTATATACAAAGCTATGTATCTCTACCCTTGACTTCTCTTTCTCTCTTTCTACCTTTTTTATCCTTTCTTTCTCCCATTCACTCAATACACTTGCAAGAACCTTCATTTTTTTTGTATTTAAATTTTCTTGGCACCATCCTTTTTTTAATTATCAAGGCTTTGTTATTGTGTACCAGTATTGTGTCGTGCCATCTTCACTTCTCATCATCATTTTCATGTCACATCTCTACCTTGTCAATTTTCGTTTTTCACTCAGCTTTCTTTCTTCTTTTGTCTTCACTACTTTCTTCACTCCTTCTTCTCAAGCTCTAACTTTTGCTATTATCAACCAGTCTCAAATGACCATTGGAAAACCTATAGCCCACTGAGAGGCAGCTAATATTGTAATGCCTCTAATGATAAACTCCAATGAAATCAAAAGTTCTTCTTTAAGATTTGGAAAAATATATTAGATAAAGCATAATTAGTTGAAAAAGAACCTCAAAATTTTGTGTTAAACGACTACAATTTCATCATATAATATGCCATATTGACATCATATTTTTCCTACAAAAACATATTAACTAAAATAAGCTCATAAACACGAAAATGCACTAAGTGTTGGTTAACATACACTACCTTGAAATATGACAAAGACTTTTTTTCCCAACCAGACAGCATAATTAGGAGGTAGTTTGGGAGCAAACAGAATTGACTTAATTTCCACTAGTAATATCCTATAAAATTTCAAATTCTTGAAATATGGAAACCAGTGGAAGTTTTAGGGGAATGAAGTATAACCTCTAAATATAGAAGGACGACATAAAGGGGAATGAAGACTCAAAAGAAGGACGACTTTTTCGTACAGAAGGACGACAATTTTGAGGGACAACGAATGACGATTTCAGAGTATTAAGGATGGCAGATGACGGAAGTCTTAGGGATCTCGTACTCAGTGGATGGTGAACGACTGAAAGCGAAGGATCTAGTACGCATTTTCGGAGAGGGCGTGTGTGAATGCGGATGGACGGACGGTGAACACGGCAGAAGTGAGAGATCCTCACAGAGAACTTGGCATTTTCGAATGCGGCAGAGACAAGTCTAGGGCTTCGAAGGATTCAACCCAAATATTTTCTTTTATATATATATATAAATATATATTTAATAACACTTGACGTTTTTAAAACGTCAAGAAAAACGATCTTACTTGACGTCTAAAAACATCAAGAAATTTTAAAATAACTCTTCTTCGGCTTTTTATAAAATTCTTGACGTTTTAAAACATAAAGAATTTTTAAGATATTTCTTGACGGTTTTAAAATGTCAAGTAAAAGTACATATTACTTGACGTTTGAAAATTTTGAAGAATGTTGAATATATAAACATTCTTGACGTTTTAAAAACGTCAAAATATTTATAGATATTTCTTGACATTTTTAAAACGTAAAGAAAAAATACATATTAGTTGATGTTTAATAAACGTCAAGAAATCTGAAAATTGACCTACCCACGCCATTTCGTAAAAATTCTTGACGTTTTATCTTTGGAACTACCCCTTTCTTGACGTTTTTTGAAAAAAATGTCAAGAAAGAAAAACAACAAACGTCAAGAAAGGCCTTTTTTGTAGTAATGACATACGTATATATATATATACATACATAAATAAATATATAAATATATATATACATACATAAATAAATATATAAATATATATATATTATTATAATATTATATATATATATATATATATATAATGAATTAAAATGGTTTTGTTGCTTTACTGTTTTACTCTATAAAGGAAGAGCATTATAAATATATTATTGAGGAAACATCTTTCGAAATGACTGGTTTTGGAAGTGTCATTAGATTTTTAGTTAGTTAAGCACATTTTCCTCCAAAATAGTAGTCGAAATACAACTTGTTTTAAGAAGAAGAAACCGAATCCTTCAAACTAGGATAAACCTAGGATAAGAGTCATTACCTATTAACATAGAGT
This sequence comes from Cucumis sativus, assembly GCF_000004075.3. Taxonomy (NCBI): domain Eukaryota; kingdom Viridiplantae; phylum Streptophyta; class Magnoliopsida; order Cucurbitales; family Cucurbitaceae; genus Cucumis; species Cucumis sativus. Next base: position 12,370,137 of record NC_026658.2, read on the forward strand.
TAAAGTTACAAGGTTGAAGGCTAGAGGGAAGCCCGAAGCAACCTAATCTAACAAAGCTTAAAGTTAAGAGTTGGTAGTAACATCATATTGGTTACAAGATGAATGACGCCTAGACCAAACTCCGATCAAGTTACATATGTCTTCCCACAAGTTAACAATAAACCTTGATTTATCCTTAAAATTCTATCGTTTCTTTCTATCCAAACAATCCAAAGTAAGCCAGTTATGGAGGGAGGAATACACATTAGAGAGCTCAGTTAAGGATGGAGGAATACACAACTTTTTCTCGTGGTCATTTTCCTCGTGGGCATTCTCTTCATGTTTCTTCTTATTCCGACTAAAATACAAGCATAAATTATTCTTCGCCTTCGTATAGGTTTGTTTGAAGAAGATTAAAAAAGTCCTTAACTTATCTCGACACTTCCAAAACCAGAATATAATACCTGTGCTACATAAATCCCTCTTTCCAAATAGTCGAACATGAACTATCCATGCATATCTTGGAATAAACAAGAGAAACCCTAACTAAACCCAAATAGAAAATACGCTGCAATCTAAAATATACTTAAAGAAACAAAAAGAAGTTTTAATGTTGTGGGTTTTTTACTGATCTTCTTCAACAACAAAATAACTCAACGCCACAGTTCAATTTTTCCTTCCACAAATTGGGTTTTAAAGAGTTTTCACCGCGAATTTATCTTTTTTGGTTCGACAAGTAACAACATGTGAATCCCCAAATGCGAGGTTTTATTAAAAATTTAAAATATATTTTTTTAAAAAAAATTATAATACCTAAAAATATATTTTTTATATTTATAACCTAATTTTCTGTCATTACATACTTGAGAGAAATATATTTTCAATTAGCATAATAACCTTTATATAGTAAATTAAATTTGTAGAATGAGAAAAGACCTTAGATCCAAAAAAGTTATTTATTTATTATTGGAGTGAATTGTCTAATTAATGTAGTTAATGGATGGTTTGTAACCATAAAAAAATAAAGAAAATAATTTTCTAAAAGAATGAATGAAAATTTGGAAAGTTAAAAGGTTTTAGGAATTAAAAAAAGGGTGTAACATTATAAAAGACTACCAAATATACTATAAGAGACATGCATTAAAGGAGCTGAGGCATGCATACTACCAAATATACTATAAATAAACCAGAATTCTTTTTTAAGAAATTAAACAAGTAATTAAATATAAAGAAGAAAGATTAGAAAATGAATGATCAAACAAACTATGACTCATTTATTTTTGATAGGTTCAGCCAGTATCACCTGACAATTCATTTTCACCAAGAGAATAAACATGAGTAGCCTTGGAATCAAGTTTTAATCCATTGGCCATTGTTAATAAAGTGTTATTATTGTAATAATTGTTATTGATTATATTATTAGTTTTGTCTTAATAACTCAAATCCAATAAACTAACATCCTAAACTGTTTAATAAGTATTGAATGATCCAATGTGTTCATGTAGTTGACATGCGAGTGAAGGTATCCTATGCAATGAGATTGCAATAGACTAGACTGTGAAATAGTAACCACTTGGTGTTACTACATTAACTAGTTAGGTTTCTATTTCACTAGGATGACCTAGATAACTTAGTCTTAATCTTGAGTGTATTATGAACTCAATGATCTTGGATGCATTTGACTTCAAATACAAACTTGGATTCCACAACCTAAACCAAAATAAAATAATATATCAAGTTAAGATGGATTCACATAGCAACATTTTATCAAATGGTTGCAATGTTTCAAATAAGCAACAATTAAAATTCACATATCGATTTGGCATCTATAAATATACAAACTAAAAAGTACCTAAATGTCAATTATTTACCCAATAAGGCTAACTAAGTAACCAACGTCTAATATGTTTTGCAATGAAAAGGGTTGCCATATTGTTAATTTGGCCATATTGTGAAGGCAACCTCTTAGATGTGTTTGTGAGAAAGGAAAGAAATACCAAAATAAGTATGGACTAAGATAGTATCAAATAAAGTTAAAGTTGAATTTTAAAGCTCTATTTTTTTCAAGATTGAGAAATTTCAGCTAAAGAGGAAAACACTAAGGACAACCAAGCAAAAAAGTCTAACAAATATCAAAAGAGAACATGCAGGAAAGAAAGAATGTAAATAAGGTTTTATCCGCACCAAGCAAAAAAGTCTAACAAGTATCAAAAGCTTTATAAGTTGTACTAGAATTCAAAGCTCTAAACTCTAAAGAATGTAAATTTCTTTGAAGAAATTTGTGTATAAAGGTCACACAGTTGAAAATTCAATACCTTTTCAAGAATGTTGTTGAGAAGATTATTGTGATGAATCTTTAAATCCAAATTATGGAGACAAGATAAATAAATTAGTTCTGATTCTAACTGACTGAATGAGAGTTAAGAAAATAAGAACATTGGAGTTGAATTATCAACATTTATTTTAATCAAACTTACGATAGTAAACCAAATTATAGAGAGAGATCAAATGCTAGGATAAAGGAATAGTCTTACATTTGGTGAGTTCCCAAATGTTGTGGTAGTCACGAGAGTTATTCCACTCGAATTGTCTTAGACAAGAGGCTTCCATTCAGCAAGTACTGGTGAGAATTAAAGTGGAATGACAAACTTAAAAACACCTAATCTTTAACAAACTTTTCCGACTTTTTGCAATTATTTTTTAACACAAGATATCAAAACACACTTAAAAACCATAACAACCAATTACCATAAAACGTGTCCAATAACAATAATTGGGTCAACCCAAACATCATTAAATTCTTGGGAAAGGTTGTGGACTAGACCTTCACCATCTTGCCCTAAAGCAAGTTAAAGCTTAAGGAAAGAACACAGTAGAAACAAAAATCATAAACTCATCAGTTAGATAGTATTGGTGGTCAAAACCTCAAGGTCTCACTTCGTCCATTTTATATTACCAAATTTGAAAATGATTTTTAATATATGATCATTCCTTGAAACATGTTGGTGTACAAGTGTGAATGAAACTAAATCAAGTTTGTGTTTTATGTTATTGTTTTTGACAATATATTTATGTGCTATGCAATCCATTAGAGTATATTTATGTGCTATGCAATCCAGAAGGGGGAATGCAACTATACCCAATTCATAATTGTATTTGGAACACTAATGATTTTAGCACAAATTCCATCTTTCCATTCTCTAAGACATATAAACCTTATCTCCCTCACTCTATACCTTGGCTATAGTGCTCTTGCAACATATTAAAATTCTCGTAATTAAAAATTCATACACAATTTAAATTAAATTAAACATCAAGACCCTGACGAAGATGAATCTCTGTTCATTTTTCTTTTTATTAACAAACAAAAGTTTTTAGGTCCACTTATTTCAACAACCTCCTCAAGGATCCTTAATTATCTCTATCCAAGTTCATAACCACTCTAGTCATGCAAAGATTAAGGTTCATGGCCAATCAACAATTAATCTGTGATTAAGATATTATGAACGCTATTCACATAAAAACATGAAAAGATTAAGAGACAATTGATGCCTGGAGTTTCATCTCGTAAGTATCGTATCACGGGATAGGGCTTCTATGCCTAGTTTATTGTTTTTCGTCTCAACGATTCTAGGTATAGCAACTGAAAGGGAAAGTGTAACGCCCCAAACTCGAAGGTAATTTATTTTAAGAAAATTATTCGATTTGTACAAGATTTATTTTTTTAAGAAAATATGTTGAAGGGGGAGAAAGAAGATTTGAAAATGTGAAAATATAATTATTATATTTATTTATATTTTAGTTTTATTATTTAATTTAAATAAAAGAAAAGAAAAAAAAAATCCCTTCCTTCTTCCTCCCGTGCGCAACCCCCTTTCCCCTTCATTTTCTTTTTCTATTTTCTCCTTCACCCTGCCCTAGCCTCCAACCGCACGTTCTTCTTCCCCGTTCACCAGTTACAGCTGCCACGCCATCGCACCTCCGACAGATCGAGCCGTCCACCAGGTTCGTCTGTTCCTTTCTCCGTTCACCAAAGCCGAACCCAACCGCCACTCTTTCTTTTTCTTCTTCGATCCAAAACCGCCGCTGCAATCGTCGGCTGCCATCTCTGTCTCCGTCGAAGCCAAGGCCGCCGCGTGAACCTGTAACCGCCGTGTCTCTCCGCGCCGTTGCCCAGATTTGCAACGCCGGGTCCCCACCGGTAGCCCCGTCCCAATTGTTTTGCCGACGCTTGTCGTTCAGATACGAGCCGTGTAGCATCCAACAGTTGTGCATCGTGAAGTCCTCATCTATTGCGCAACTCCTCGTTTTCCAGTCGTGGGTCCGACATCCATCTTTATTGTAGTGCATATCTGTTTTGCACGTATCAGTTTCATTCGATTGTCGCTGATTCTATTCTGTTGTCAATCGTCAAAGCTATGTTGTGATTTCATTGGTAAGGAGGAATTGTGGATTTAGTAGTATTGTTCTTGGCTAGCGTAAGTTTGAAATTGATTAATTGATTTGGGTATTGCTTGATTTTAAGGTGATATTGGAGAGCTGTGCTTGGATATTTAAGTTTCGAAGTGAACTTCATTGGAATTGTTGCTTCATTCTACTTGGAATTTAATTTATTGGATTTAGTACGATTGAAGAACTTTACGTAAACTTTGAGGTAAGGGATTTTCTACTGGACTCAATTGTGATTGTGAACTGTATGTGTGTTGAATGTATATTGTGGGTTGACTGAAAATATATATGAATGTATATGAATTAAAGTAGACTTGACGTCGAATGTATGTCGTGATTGTCATGGAATCTATATATAAATGTGTGTATGTGGACAGGACGGAGATTGTAGATTGTGTTTGTATGAGATTCTCGTTTAGATTGGGTGTATGATTACGCTAAAGTATGACTGTGTGCTGGTAACTGAGGGGTGCATTGACTGTATAGTGGATTGACTGATGTATTAGCATATTATTGACAGACATATGACTGTAGTAAAATAAGTTGACTGTTAGGATGTTGAAAGAAAGAACTTTGTGACTTGAAGTAACTGAAAGATGGGTTGAATGGAATGAGGGGAAAATTGTTAGATTGTATTGGGATGTTTACCTTGTAGGTGTCCCAAGGGATCACCAATTTATTGTGCACCTTCGGGAGCATTAGACTGATATGTGTTTCTACAGAACACTAGACTGATATGTACGTCCCTCGGGGCGTTAGACTGAGATGTGTATCCTACGGGATCACAAGACTACGACTGTACAGGGTGTCCCAATAGAACTTTAACAATTTATTTTTCCCTGACGAGACCAGTAGAGGGTCTCTTACTGAGTATTTAAATACTCACGCTTCTTATGTTAAATTTTTAGGCAAAGGTAATAAAGGCGGCAAATCGGCGAGGGGCAGGAAGGAAACGTGATGCCATAGGAAATGTGTTTTTGCTTCCGCTTATGGATTCTTGTGAGGTTTAAAATGAATTGAAATTTAGTTTACAAACGTTTGTTGTAAATAGTATTATTTTATGTTTTCTTGAATGTTTAAAAATCAGGCCTGACTTGAAGATGTTTTTTTTTTTTAATTGTTTACGTTTTGTTTTATATTAATCAAAGTCTTTATTTGTTAAAAATTAACGATCTCGACTTACTTAGAAAAGTTGAGTCGTTACAGTTGGTATCAGAGCCTAAGTTTTAGGTTCTGTAGACTGACTTACGATGTAAATCTATGTTTTTGTGTCTTCCTAACGCGACCTTCGTCTCTCGTCAGGTATGCTTTATGCTTATATGTATGGTTTATGTATATGACCTTGCCTAAGTTAAACTAGAATTACATGAATGTTATGATTTAATGGTGAAGGATTTAATGGTGAAATTTAGGAAAAATGTTGCCATGTAGACGTGTTCAAAGGAGTGGTCGAGTAGTAGAAAAGTAAGACGTTGTTAGCGAAATTGTCTGTTTTGTGATTGGAAATCTAAGAAAAATAAGTTATGTAGGTGGTTTTAACGAGGACTAAATACACGGTCAAGTTTATACGAAACACATTAAATGGTTTTAGAATGGAGGTATTGGAAAAGAAACAAGGAAGATGAGCATGGTTGTCTTGATGTGACTTTAAGAAACAATTTTGAGTTTCTCGTGAATGAAAAGTTACTAGTTTGGAGTTTGAAAATTGGAATGTAGTTTAACCATGTAAACATAAAATGTTCAGCGAAAATGTAGTTTCTAATCCTTCTCCAGAGGCTAGTTTCAAGTACAAAGAGGTTGGAACTATCGTTTTGCTAAAATTTATCCCAACTATGAAGGTTAGTAAGTTGCTTGACCAGGGTACCTGTTGTATTTGAGTAGTGTGGTAGACACCAGAGAAGTCGATGTTTCTTTGTTATTTCAATCAGTGGTGAAAAGTATTATGATATTTTCTAGAAGAGTTTCTAAGATTACCGTGCTAAACAGAAATTGGTCTTGTTATTGAGATAGAGTTAGACTCGTTCCTATATCTAAAGCTTCATACAAAATGGCCCCAACAGAGTTGAAAGATTTGAAGGTGCAATTGAAAGATATGTTTGACAAGGACTACATTCGACGAAGTATGTTATCCTGGGGTGCACCAATTTTTGTTTATTAAGAAGAAAGATTGGTCGATGCACTTATGTTTTGATTGTAGAAAGTTGAATAAGGTGTCGGTTAAGAATAAATATCTTTTACCAATGAATGAGGATTTGTTTGATCAACTGCAATAAGTCTGTGTTCTTTAAGATTGAATTACATTCAGGTTATGACTTGTTGAGGATTAGAGAACAGTGACATTCCTAAGGCAGATTTTCGTTCGAGATATGGACATCATGAGTTCATTATGATGTCTTTTGAGTTGGCAAATGCTCAAACAATGTTTACGACTTGATGAAAAAGTGTTTAACGATCTCTTAGACACTTTCGTGATTGTATTTATTGACGATATCTTAATTTATTCCAAAATAGAGACAGCGCATGAGGAGCATTTAACATGGTTTTAGAGGCTCTTCGAGTCAACAAATTGTATGCAAAGTTTTCAAAATGTGAGTTTTGGATGAGGCCAAGTATCTTTCCAAGCCATGTGGTATCTAGAGATGACATTTATGTGGATCTCATAAAAGATTGAAGTCGTTACCAGTTGGCCTCAACCTTTCATAGTTAGTGAGGTTCGTAGTCTTTTTGGGTTCAGCAGGTTATTACTAACGGTTTGTATAAGAATTTTCTCGTATAGCTACTCCTTTGACTCAGTTAACTAAGAAAAGGGACTTCGTTTGTTTGGGACAAAGCCTATGAGGATAGTGTTCAGGATCTTAAGCAGAAGCTTGTACAACTCCCGTGCTTACCGTACATGATGGTTCAGAATGTTCCGAATTTATAGTGATGCTTTTAGGAAAGTTTAAAAGGTATTCTTATTCAACAAGTTAAAGTAGTTGCTTGTACTCCTCGTCAGTTGAAGAGTCATGAGGAAAATTGTCCAACTTATGATATGGAATTGACAGTTGTGGTTTTTACATTAATGATTTGAAGGCACTATATGTATGATGAAAAGATATAGATATTTTCTAACCAAAAGAGTATAAAATACTTCTTCACTCAAAAGAAGTTGAGTATGAGATAGCAAAGATGGTTTCAGTTGGTAAATGACTATGATTGTGAGATTTTGTACCATCTAGGTAAGGCGAATGTGGAAGTTGGTGCTCTTCGTAGAAAAGTATCACATTTTGACAGCACTTATTACTAGACAGGTTTCATTAGACAAAAACTACGAGAGAGCTGAGGTTGTAGTTTCAGTGGGGGAAGTCACCTCACAGTTAGCTCAGTTGTCATTACATCCGATCTTGAGACAAAGAATTCTTGTGGTTCAATTCATTGATCCTTATTTGATTGAGAAGCATCGCCTAGTAGAAGTAGGGCAAGTTAAGGAGTTTTCCATATCCTTTGATGATGAACTTATGTTTGAGAGAGAATTATGTGTGCCAACAGAAAAAGCAATTAAGACAAGGTTATTGGTTGAGACTCATAGTTTCCCATTTCTCATGCATCCAAGTAGCACAAAATGTATCCGGATCTGAAAAGAGTTCGTTACTAGCGTAATATGAAGAGAGAAATGGAAGATCTTGTTAGTAAGTGCTTAGTATGTCAGCAAGTTAAGGCACCTAGACAGAAACCAGCAGGTTTGTTACAACCCTTAAGTGTGCCAGAGTGGAAGTGGGAGAATGTGTCGATGGATTTTATTTCAGGGCTGCCTAAGACCCTGAAGGGTTTCACAGTGATTTTGGTTGTCATAGACAGGCTTACGAAATCGGCACATTTTGTACCTGGAAAATCCACTTATACTGCTAGTAAGTGGGCAGAGTTGTATTTAACTGAGATTGTGAGACTGCATGGAGTGCCTGTATCGATTGTTTCTGATAGGGATGCACGGTTTACTTCCAAGTTTTGGAAGGGACTTCAGACTGCTATGGGTACGAGATTGGATTTTAGTACAACCTTTCATCCACAGACTGATGGTCAAACTGAACGTTTGAACCAAGTTTTAGAGGATATGCTACGAGCTTGTGTTATAGAGTTTCCAGGTAGTTGGGACTCTCATCTACATTTGATGGAGTTTGCTTATAAACAGTTTCCAGGCTACCATCGGTATGGCACCATTTGAGGCTTTGTATGGCAAATGTTGTAGAACCCCTGTTTGTTGGAGTGAGGTTGGTGAACATAGATTGCTGGGACCTGAATTAGTTCGGTCTACTAATGAGGCTATTCAAACGATTAGAACGCATATGCAAACAGCGCAGAGTAGACAGAAGAGTTATGCAGATGTACGGCGAAAAGACCTTAAGTTCGATGTGGGAGAAAAGGTATTCTTGAAGGTAGCACCTATGAAGGGTGTTATGCGTTTTGAGAAGAAAGGGAAGTTAAGTCCTCGTTTTGTTGGACCATTTGAGGTCTTAGAGAGGGTTGGCGTTGTGGCGTATCGCTTGGCGTTACCACCATCACTCTCTGCAGTCCATAATGTTTTCCATGTTTCGATGTTGAGGAAGTATGTGGCCGATACATCTCATGTAGTAGACTATGAACCCTTGGAGATTGATGAGCATTTGAGCTATGTAGAACGACCTGTGGAAATTCTGGCTAGAGAGGTAAAGATGCTTCGTAATAGAAGCATTCCATTAGTAAAGGTTTTATGGCGGAATCATCGAATTGAAGAGGCGACATGGGAGCGAGAAGAAGAGATGAGGGCTCGTTATCCAGAGTTATTTCAGGATTAGAACTTTCGAGGACGAAAGTTCCTTAAGGAGGGAATAATGTAATGCCCGAAACTCGAAGGTAATTTATTTTAAGAAAATTATTCGATTTGTACAAGATTTATTTTTTTAAGAAAATATGTTGAAGGGGGAGAAAGAAGATTTGAAAATGTGAAAATATAATTATATAATTTTTTATATTTTAGTTTTATTATTTAATTTAAATAAAAGAAAAGAAAAAAAATTCCCTTCCTTCTTCCTCCCGTGCGCAACCCCTTTTCCCCTTCATTTTCCTTTTCTATTTTCTCCTTCACCCTACCCTAGCCTCCAACCGCACGTTCTTCTTCCCCGTTCACCAGTTACAGCTGCCACGCCATCGCACTCTCGGCAGATCGAGCCGTCCACCAGGTTCGTCTGTTCCTTTCTCCGTTCACCAAAGCCGAACCCAACCGCCACTCTTCTTTTTCTCTTCGATCCAAAACCGCCGCTACAACTGTCGGCCGCCATCTCTGTCTCCGTCGAAGCCAAGGCCGCCGCGTGAACCTGTAACTACCGTGTCTCTTCGTGCCGTTGTCCAGATCTGCAACGCCGGGTCCCCACCGGTAGCCCCGTCCCAATTGTTTTGCCGACGCTTGTCGTTCAGATACGAGCCGTGTAGCATCCAACAGTTGTGCATCGTGAAGTCCTCATCTATTGCGCAACTCCTCGTTTTCCAGTCACGGGTCCGACATCCATCTTTATTGTAGTGCATATCTGTTTTGCACGCATGAGTTTCATTCGATTGTCGCTGATTCTATTCTGTTGTCAATCGTCAAAGCTATGTTGTGATTTCATTGGTAAGGAGGAATTGTGGATTTAGTAGTATTGTTCTTGGCTAGCGTAAGTTTTGAAATTGATTAATTGATTTGGGTATTGCTTGATTTTAAGGTGATATTGGAGAGCTGTGCTTGGATATTTAAGTTTCGAAGTGAACTTCATTGGAATTGTTGCTTCATTCTACTTGGAATTTAATTTATTGGATTTAGTACGATTGAAGAACTTTACGTAAACTTTGAGATAAGGGATTTTCTACTGGACTCAATTGTGATTGTGAACTGTGATTGTGAACTGTATGTGTGTTGAATGTATATTGTGGGTTGACTGAAAATATATATGAATGTATATGAATTGAAGTAGACTTGACGTCGAATGTATGTCGTGATTGTCATGGAATCTATATATAAATGTGTGTATGTGGACAGGACGGAGATTGTAGATTGTGTTTGTATGAGATTCTCGTTTAGATTGGGTGTATGATTATGCTAAAGTATGACTGTGTGCTGGTGAACTGAGGGGTACATTGACTGTATAGTGGATTGACTGATGTATTAGCATATTATTGACAGACATATGACTGTAGTAAAATAAGTTGACTGTTAGGATGTTGAAAGAAAGAACTTTGTGACTTGAAGTAACTGGAAGATGGGTTGAATGGAATGAGGGGAAAATTGTTAGATTGTATTGGGATGTTTACCTTGTAGGTGTCTCACGGGACGTACATATCAGTCTAGTGTTCTGCAGAAACACATATTAGTCTAATGCTCCCAAAGGTGCAAAATAAATTGGTGATCCCGTGGGACACCTACAAGGCACACATCCCAATAAAAGCTAACAATTTTCCCCTCATTCCATTCAATCCATCTTTCAGTTACTTCAAAACATAAAGTTCTCTCTCTCAACGTCCTAACAGTCAACTTATCTCACTTTAGTCATATGTCTCAATAATATACTAATACGTCAGTCAATCAAACTATACAGTCAATACACCCCTCAGTTCACCAGCACACAGTCATACTTTAGCGTAACGTACACCCAATCTAAACGACAATCACAAGTTCACATCTGCATCTCATACAAACACAATCTACAATTTTTCGTCCTGTCCACGTCCACACACACATATATATATTCCATGACAATCACAATATGCATTCAACATTAAGTCTACTTCAATTCATATGCATATATATATTTTCAGTCAATCCACAGTATACATTCAACACATTACAATTCACAATCATAAGTGAGTCTAGTAGAAAATCCCTTACTTTCAAGTTAGTTAAGCTCCTTAACCACGTTGAAGTCTACGAAGAACGAACCTAAACATTAAGACAATTTCTCAATAATTCTCTTCAACGCATCAATCATTTAAATTCAACCCAATGTGAATTTTTTTTTACAACTTACCCAAATCTTCGCGAAACTAGTTCTAACTAGAATCAATTGTTTGCTGCGAACCCAAGGAATTCGAACGTTACCTTCAACCTATAATCGAACAGTAAACGATTTCTCCAACCAATTAGTCCTGTAATATTACTTCAGTTTATTTTAGAAACAGTTACGAATTTCATAACTTCAATCTTACCAATCAGAATTTAATGACTCGTGGCAAAGCAGGAACGACAGCTAACGACCCAATCCTGTGGCAGGACGAAGAAGGAACTCGACGCGTAGAAAGTTGGATCTGGGGTCTTTAGTTCGGTTCACGGCAGATGTTATTCGCGAAGAAGTCGAGCAGTAGCTTTGCAAGAAGAGACGACGTGCGACGGAGAGACCGTATACAGACGGACGGAGAGTCGCGCGGCATTGCAGACAACGAGAGAGAAGGAATCGGCGGCGGCTGGCTGAAAACAGAGGAGAAAGGAGAGGAATGGACGGCGACTGGCTTGGCTTCGACGGAGACAGATGTTGCGCGGCGGGACTGGGCAGAGGGTCACACGGCGCTGGGCAGAGGTCACGCGGCGGCCGACGTTACAGCGGCAGTTTTGGATCCGAAGAAGAGAAGAAAACGACCGGAAAGAAGAATAGGGGCGGCGGTTGCTGGGCTGCGGCGGAAAGAAAAGAGAGGGATGGTCGGCGGTTGTTGCTGCGAACGGGAAGGAGAAGAGAACGGATGGGGCGGCGGTTGCTGCGAACGGGAAGGAGAAGAGAACGGATAAGGCGGCGGTTGCTGCGAACGGAAGGAGAAGAGAACGGATGGGGGTCGCGGCGCACGGGAGGAAGAAAAAGAGAGAAAAGAAAAGAAAAGAAAAAGGAAAAAAAATAAAGAAATTTTCTTTTTCTTTTCTTTTTATTTAAATTAAATATTAAAAAATATATATATAAATAAAAACAAAATATATATATATACCTTTGGGGCATTACATTCTTCCCTCCTTAAGAAACTTTCGTCCTCGAAAGTTTTAATCCTGAAATAACTCTGGATAACGAGTCCTCATCTCTTCCTCTCGCTCCCATGTCGCCTCTTCAATTCGATGATTCCGCCACAAAACCTTTACTAATGGAATGCTTCTATTACGAAGCATCTTTACCTCTCTAGCCAGAATCTCCACAGGTTGTTCTACATAGCTCAAATGCTCATCAATCTCCAAAGGTTCGTAGTCCACTACATGAGACGTATCGGCCACATACTTTCTCAACATCGAAACATGGAAAACATTATGAACTGCAGAGAGTGATGGTGGTAATGCCAAGCGATACGCCACAACACCAACCCTCTCTAAGATCTCAAATGGTCCAACAAAACGAGGACTTAACTTCCCTTTCTTTTCAAAACGCATAACACCCTTCATAGGTGCTACCTTCAAGAATACTTTTTCTCCCACATCGAACTTAAGGTCTTTTCATCGTACATCTGCATAGCTCTTCTGTCTACTCTGCGCTGTTTGCATACGTGCTCTAATCTTTTGAATAGCCTCATTAGTAGACCGAACTAATTCAGGTCCCATCAACCTATGTTCACCAACCTCACTCCAACAAACAGGGGTTCTACAACATTTGCCATACAAAGCCTCAAATGGTGCCATACCGATGGTAGCCTGGAAACTGTTGTTATAAGCAAACTCCATCAAATGTAGATGAGAGTCCCAACTACCTGGAAACTCTAGAACACAAGCTCGTAGCATATCCTCTAAAACTTGGTTCAAACGTTCAGTTTGACCATCAGTCTGTGGATCAAAGGCTGTACTGAAATCCAATCTCGTACCCATAGCAGTCTGAAGTCCCTTCCAAAACTTGGAAGTAAACCGTGCATCCCTATCAGAAACAATCGATACAGGCACTCCATGCAGTCTCACAATCTCAGTTAAATACAACTGTGCCCACTTACCAGTAGTATAAGTGGATTTCCCTAGTACAAAATGTGCCGATTTCGTAAGCCTGTCTACGACAACCAAAATCACTGTGAAACCCTTCAGGGTCTTAGGCAGCCCTGAAATAAAATCCATCGACACATTCTCCCACTTCCACTCTGGCACACTTAAAGGTTGTAACAAACCTGCTGGTTTCTGTCTAGGTGCCTTAACATGCTGACATACTAGACACTTACTAACAAATTCCGCCACTTCCCTTTTCATATTCCGCCACCAATAAAAACGTTTTAGATCCTGGTACATTTTCGTGCTACCAGGATGCATGGAAAATGGAGAATTATGGGCTTCATCTAGTAAGTCAATCTTAACTGTACTGTTCGCTGGCACACACAAACGTCTCTCAAACATCAACCCACCATCAGAGGATATGGAGAACTCATCAGTCTGTCCCATTCCAACAAGGCGACGTCTCTCTATCAAATAAGGGTCACTACTCTGAGCATCAACAATCTTCTGCCTCAGAGTCGGTTGCACCGTTAATTGAGCTAACTGTGAGGTGACTCTCCCCAAGATACTGCAATCTCAGCTCTCTCCAAGTCTCGATGCAATGGTACCTGTCTAGTAATGAGTGCTGCCGAATGTGATACTTTTCTACTAAGAGCATCAGCCACCACGTTTGCCTTACCAGGATGGTACAATATCTCGCAGTCATAATCCTTTATCAACTCGAGCCACCTTCGCTGTCTCATATTCAACTCTTTCTGAGTAAAGAAGTACTTCAGGCTCTTATGGTCAGTAAAGATTTGTATCTTTTCACCGTACAAATAATGTCTCCATATCTTCAATGCAAAAACCACTTCTGCTGCAACTCCAAATCATGTGTGGGTAGTTCTGCTCGTGACTCTTCAACTGACGAGAGGCATAAGCAACCACCTTACCTTTCTGCATCAAAACACAACCCAGTCCTTTCTTGGAAGCATCACTGTAAATCACAAAACTTCCGGATCCATCTGGTACTGTAAGGACCGGTGCAGTAACTAACCTTTGCTTAAGGTTCTGAAAACTATCCTCGCAAGCTGGACTCCAAACAAACGAGTTCCCTTCCTTGTCAACTAAGTCAAGGGAGTAGCCAAACGTGAAAAATCCTCCACAAACCTCCGGTAGTACCCTGCTAAACCCAGAAAACTACGAACCTCACTAACTGTAGAGGGTCGAGACCAACTGGTAACCGCTTCTATCTTTGCAGGGTCTACTGAAACTCCCTCACTGGAAACCACATGACCAAGAAAAGCCACCTGCTTCAACCAAAATTCGCACTTAGAGAATTTAGCATACAGTTTATTGACTCAAAGAGTCTCTAACACCTTATGTAAGTGTTCCTCATGTTCGGCCTCAGTCTTGGAATAAACCAAAATATCATCAATGAAGACTATCACAAAAGTGTCTAAGAAATCCTTAAACACCCTGTTCATCAAATCCATAAATACAGCAGGTGCATTAGTCAAACCAAAAGACATTACTATGAATTCATAATGTCCATACCTCGAACGAAAAGCAGTCTTAGGAACATCACGGTCTCTAATCCTCAACTGGTGATAACTTGACCGTAAGTCAATCTTAGAGAACACCGTGGCTCCCTGTAACTGATCGAACAAATCATCGATTCTGGGTAAAGGATATCTGTTCTTGACTGTTACTTTATTCAACTCTCTATAGTCAATGCAAAGACGCATCGACCCATCCTTCTTCTTCACAAACAATACTGGTGCACCCCAAGGTGACACACTAGGTCGAATAAAGCCTTTGTCAAGCAATTCCTGTAACTGTACCTTCAGTTCTTTCAACTCAGCAGGAGTCATCCTATAAGGGGCTCTAGAAATAGGAGTAGTGTCTGGCTCCAACGCAATGGCAAAATCAACCTCTCTATGTGGCGGTAGTCCTGGAAGATCTTTTGGAAATACATCTGGGTATTCTCTTACCACAGGTTCTGAAGTTAAAGAAGTCTCATCTTCCTTAGTATCCACCACACTTGCCAAAATACTCCAAGTACCCTGGTTGAGTAGTTTACTAGCTTTCATAGCTGAGATTACTTTAGGCAGTACTACTGTTCCTACCCCCTTGAATTTAAAGCTAGATGCAGTAGGGGGACTGAACACAACTTCCTTACGAGAACAATCAATACTAGCATGATTAGTAGCTAGCCAATCCATACCTAAAATTACATCAAAGTCACGCATATCTAATACCAACAAGGTTACGTCCAGCACACGACCAGCTATCTCAATTTCACACGCTTTAATCTTTTCCTTAGACAACATAATTTCTCCAGACGGTGTAGACACTGACAAAACATAATCTAAGGGTTCCACCTCTAAGCATGCATGCGTCACAAAAAGCGATGAAATAAATGAGAAGATCCCGAGTCAAACAAGGTCAAGGCAAAATGCCCTAACACTGGTAATGTACCTGTCACCACTGTGCCGGCCTTCTCTGCCTCTGATCTATTAGTGGCAAAGATTGTACCCCGCTGTGGAGGTCTCTCTCCCTGACTGCTCTGTCCAGCCCCAGTAGATCTCAAGGGACACCTATCAGCCATGTGTCCCTCTTGCTTGCACTTATAACAGACTCTCGTTCCCATCAAACAACGACCCAGGTGACGTTTCCCACACGTATTGCATAATGGCTTCTCTCGAGTAGTGTCTCCTGCCCCGCCAGAACTCTGCTGGAAACTGCGAAAAGGATCGCCTGGTCTCAAGTTCCTCTGAGGAACTCCCACAGTTCTCTGCTCTGCTTTTCTCTTTTGACCAGACGACGATCCCTTATCAAAGCTCCTTGGCCGTATTTCATCCTTCCCAATGCTCATATCCACTGCCAGACGCAGCGCTTCAGCCTGGGTAGTGGGCTTTAGTGCTCGCACAAAGTCCCTAATCTCATCTCTCAATCCCTTGACGAACCTATCAGCTCTAGCCTGCTCGTTACCAACAAGTTCAGGGGCAAAACGTGACAGCATATCAAACTCCTGGTCGTACTCCTCGACTGTCATATGTCCTTGCTTCAACTCCAAGAATTCCTGGCTTTTGGCGTCTCTAAAGCCGAGAAAAACTTGGTATAGAAGCAGTTTTTAAACTGATCCCAGGTAATCTGCCTCACATCTCCACCTAGCATGCGCATTGTAGTCCTCCACCAGATAATGCCTCTGTCCCTCAGTAGAAAAGCAGCACACTGAACTCTGTGCTCCTCGGGACATCTCATGTAATTGAATATGGTTTCCACAGAGGACAACCACAACTCAGCTTTAGTAGGATCCTCCAGTGACCCATCAAACGTCTGAGGGTCATATTTCCTAAAGTCCCTCAAATGTTTCGCCTCAGCAGAAAGTTGGTTCGGTAATATCTGCGGCTGTTGTGCAGCCAATCCTTGTGCAGGAGGGGCTGCTGGTGCAGGTGGAGCTGCTGGTACAGGGGGAACCACAGGTGCAGGTGGAACTGCAGGTGCCTGCTGGTTTCGAGCTATAGCCGTCATAAGTTCCGTAAACCTCTGCTCCATGTGAGCAGACAGTGCATCAAACTCGACGTGAGTCACGGGTGCAGCAGGAATTCGCTGTTCAGCTTGACCCTCAGTAGGCTGATTACGACCTGCTCCTCTACCTCGGCCTCCTGCTCCTCTACCTCGGCCTCTACGACCTCCTCTACGTACACCTCCCCTTGGCGGCATAATTCCTATTATCCACCAACAACACTCTTTAAAAAAAGTCTTAATCATAAGCATAAGCAAGTCTTTATCGTCATGCAATCTAGTTTAATTTAGGCAAAGTCATGCAAATAAACCATACATATAAGCATCAAGCATACCTGACGAGAGACGAAGGGTCGCGTTAGCCATAGGAACACAAAAACATAGACTTACATCGTAAGTCAGTCTACAGAACCTAAAACTTAGGCTCTGATACCAACTGTAACGACCCAACTTTTCTAGGTAAGTCGAGGTCATTAATTTTTAACAAAAGACTTTGGTTGATACAAAATGAAACGTAAGTCAATTGAAAAACAAATTTATGTCAGGCCTGATTTTTCAAATATTCAAGAAAACTTAAAAATAATACTATTTACAAATAAAAGTTTGTAAAATAAGTTTTAATACATCTTAAACCTCAAAAGAAACCATAAGCGGAAGCAAAATGACACGTTTCCTATGGCAATCACGCTTCCTTCCTGCCCCTCGCCGGTTTGCCACCTTTATTACCTTTGTTAAAAATTAATGACCTCGACTTACCTAGAAAAGTTGGGTCGTTACAAAAGATTTCCCTAACACGTATTGTAAAAAAATATGTAGTTGGCTAGTAGTGAAAAGTTAGCAAGGCTATTCATGTTTCTCTTGGTGTTCCCTCTTACTCATCTTGAAGCTTATTGTGGGCATTTTGTCAACTTACTTTGGGTTTCTTTTGTCTTCTGTTTTAATTAATTACTTCGTACTTATTTTACATTTTAGTTTTCATTAGTGCGTCCTGGATAGAGGATTTTGTTTAGCTCGTTGTTATTGTTGATAAAATTAAAATGCCAACGATTACAATTCTTGAGAACGGACTCATCTGTTTCCAATTCAGATGCCCAAAACTTGTTGAATGGATCCTATCACGTTGATCGCGACATCTTGCTGGCAAAAGTATGCTCCTCTGTAAATGGACTCCAGGTATTGTCCCTAAATCCTTTGTTTTTTATTATGTTCCTATATGGATTAAACTAGGTAGGATTCCAATGGAGTTATGGACAGATGTCAGTTTGACTGTTGTGGCTAGTGCTATAGGCAAACCTCTATCTTTAGATCTAGCTACTAAGGAAAGACGAAGGTTGTCACATGCTTGAGTATGTGTTGAATCAAATGTGGACTCTCCTATGCCTGCTGAATTTACAATTCACCTTAGGGGAGAGGATTTCGTTATGGCTGTGAATTATGAGTGGAAGCCTCGAAGGTGTAATTTGTGCCGGTCTTTTGGGCATTCTAGTGGTAAGTGTCCTAAGATTGTGGAAAACAAAGTTCATCGAGAGGAGGATGTGAGTAAGGTGGTTTCAAACAAAGAGGAGGAACGGACAATTGTGTCTTGTGGATGTGGTGTTAGACTTTAAATAGTTGGAGGAAAGTAAGACTAATAGCTCCCCATTAGGCATATTAAGGAAAAGGAGGTAGGTAATCGAGATGAAATTACTCGTTATTAGGAAGAAAAGAGAGTTGGTTTATGTTCGAGAGAAGGGTAAACGTGTGGATGTGATTATGCCTAACTCTTTTGGCAGCCTTATGAAGTTGGGTGAGGGAGACAAGTGGACCTTATCTATAGTGGATGACTCCCCTCCCCCCTTACAAGTGGATGATACCGCTATTGTTCTTAGGCGTATGTTATTAATCACCTTATGATAATTTCAAAATATAAATATATTTTTAGTATAAGTCCTCACGTTTGACTCTAGACTCACCAAGAAACCTTATTTGGATATTACGAATATGACAAAATTAGTGATATTAGATGACTATCAAACGATAATCATAGGGTTATCAACTTTTAAATTTACTACTTTTAAAATTTAGAAAATGTAGTGACATGAGTCATGTGATTATAAATGTTTTTGTTATTTTTGCAGGGTTCCAGAGAAAAAAGAAAAAAGTAAGATGTGATTGATAATATGTGAAAAAAGGAAAAAAATTAAAGAAATATAACTCGATATATCTAATTTGTTTAAAAACGACCCCATTTGTAATTTTTCTTTTCAAAAGTCACACAACATCTTTTTGGAAAGTTTTTTTAGAGAAGCATGCCAATACCTTCATCCTACGTATGTAGATGTATTTATGAATAATTTTTAAAAGTTCAAAACAATTTTTTTTAACATTTCAAAGTTTAAGGTTATTTTTTTACACAAACTACAAAATTCAAAAGAATTTTTTTTGTAATTTAACTAAATACTGTTGTATGTATATATATATATATATATATATATATATATATTAGTTATCTTTTTTAGTCCTATATTGTAAAAAAATATGATTATCGATTTATCGAAATCTAATTTGTAAATGGCTTAAAACATTTAGTTTGTTGAAAAAAAATGACAAAACAATGGACCAATGGACAGCTAATACGAGTCGGTGAACCGAATACACAAAATTCTCTAAATCCAATTAAGCAAGATTTAAAAAAAAAAATTCTAATAAAAACCCTACATGTACAGTCTCTCTCATTTAAAATTTCTTTCTCCTCTTCTCTAACGGCCAAGTCTCCCTCTCCTCCCTCTCCTCCCTCTCCTCCTCTATCATACCCATTTCGCGGATCCATCTCCATCTTCTTCTTTAAGTCGCGGATCCAATCTCCATCTTCTTCTCTTAGTGCGTCCTTTCCATTTCTTCGTACACTCCATTTTTCCTTTCTCTTTTCAAAACCCTAAGGCCTATCTCTCAATTTTCGTTTCTTTAAGGAAGAAACCCTATCATACCCATTTCACCGATCCATCTCCATCTTCTTCTCTTATCGCGTCCTTTCCATTTATTCTTCTTCTTCTTTGTTCGTACACTCCATTTTCCCTTTCTCTTCTCAAACCCTAATTCTCTTTAATTAATTAATTCTCTCTCCTTTCTCTCTCACTTCCTTCCTCTTCCATTAATGGCAGGTTCTCCTCATCTTCCTCCTTTCTCCAGTGTTGATTCCTCCTCTACTTCGACCTGTGATGCTCTTTTCTTCTTCCCTCGCAATTTCGATTCCACCATCGTCACCGATTTTGGTTGCAATTTCTACACTCTTCAACCTCAACCTTCTGGATTCCCTCACTCTCACCGGATTGACTTCAATGTCCTTGGAACCTCCACTACTACTACTAGTACTCCACTCATCAAAGAATCCGCTGGATTATATATCAGACGCTCCTCTTCCTTTCCTTTCTAATACTTGTCTCTCTTCTAACTCCAGTGGTGAGCCCCCGAACAAATCGCATTACTCCGTGAGTTCCCAATTAATTCCATCTTTATTTAATATTCAATTGTCCTCTTTCCATTTGTTTCAATTATTGAATAGAAAGTTAATTGAATGAACTATGTTCCAATAATTTCATGTGGTTCTGGTAAAGCACAGTGCATCCGGTCGAACTTCCCCCATTATGTAATTTTATGGAGGTAGTTTTGTAAATTGGATTGAATCAGAGGCTATTCAATGTGTATGCATCAAAATATAGGGATTGTTTTTCAATTAAATATAAATTGATTGAGCCTCTGATGTGCTAGTAAGCATCAGATCTCCTCTGTGTATATATAGTTAGGTACTCTTCTTTTTTTATTGGTTCCGTCATATATATCACGGTCTGAAGTTGTAGCTAAACTTGCTTTCATCTTCAGTTTCTATCACTATTTAAAGGTCAGATTTTGTTCGATTAGAAGAATGTAAATTTGTCAAGGACAATAGCATGCTTAGTGTAATTGTACTCAAATATTATTACTAAAACAATTGCTTTATTTGTGTTGATACCATTATTTGTGTGGTAGATCTCTTGATTCATTTTGATGTTTGTTTTGAAGACATACAAAGGTCATAATACTAGTTGCTATTCTTTTTATCTTGGTACGTTTCATTTTTGTTTTAATGTTTCACTGTCTCTATAATTGACTGTACAAACATATATCATCATTCAATCACTTTTCAAGTTTTAGATTCTGAAATTTGTACATATTGGGGTTTTCCTTTTTCTTTATTTTGGATTATTTCAAATCTCCAAAGATCTTTCTTGTAACATTTGCATATTTTAGTTTGTTAAAATCTTCGAAAGTAGAGGAGAAGGCTCCAAATGCATTCTGTCTCTCATTGCCTTGCCCTAACATTATCATCTGTGTAAGATGTGCCAATGAGTAGACCATTTTCTTTTACTTTTTTTTCCATAGCTTTTGAACCACTTTCCCTTTCTCTCCTTCTCTTTCATTCTTCTTTTATGTTAATTGGAAGAAGCTTTGAGGCCTCTCTTGAAAATAATGAGGTTTTGAAGGGGATAGAAAGAGAGTGATGGTGGGATCCATCAAAGGTTTGGGATTTCACACAATGTTCGCATCACTCTTTTAAATGTAATTAGAGGTTGAGGAGTTGATCGTCGATCATAGATAAGGAGGGGCTGGTTAGTGGCTTGGAAAAGAATTCAGACAACATTAATTTTTTCTAAAAAATAAAACCAACCTTCCGACGGTTGGTTAACACTCCTCGACAGTCGAGATAGGGTAAGACTTGTATTCTGGTTCTGTTGATACCTATATTTGTGCTTCATCACTTTATAATTGTACTTTTATTTATCCCCTTTGTATATTTCCATGTGTTTCATGTTTGTCTTTTATGTTTCTTCTATTTATATATTTCTTCATGTTCTTCTCCATTCGGGTTTGCTCTTGCGGAGGTTACACATTCATTGTTGTGCTGGTACTTTAGTTAATGATGTCTAGTAATTTTTGTTTTGCAAATTTTCTTGTTAGTGCTCAAGTTTGATTTCATACTGCCTTTAGCATAGCTTTACGACTGCAGAATTCAATTGCACATTGCCCTTTTTTATTTTGTTATTACTGATGGACTTATTTGTGATACCTTTAAAGAAGAAAATTTATGCTATTTGTGTTGAAGTTTATTTGTTGATTATTGGTTGGTTTTTTCCCTCCACTTTTCTTAATATTTTGAAGTGTGTAATAAGGTAAGCAATTTTTTAGTCCCCTAAATTTGTTTTGTTGATGAATTGTTTCCTTTTTTTTCTCGGTTTTGTTTTCAGGTTTTCATCATTATTCATTTGGTGGCTAAATATTAGTCATGGGTATTTGTTCGATCTTATTTTGTTGTGATCAATTGATATACATAATATGCACTATAAATTTGTTAAATTGTTGGATTATTTGCTTTTTTAATAAGGTTGGAGGAACCTCAAGGTACGTTTTGTTAAAGCATATTTTATATTGATAAATTTGAAGTTGTCAAGTCTATAACAATGATAATGTTAATACGAGTAAATTTATAGCAAATTTAGTTGACTTAACTTATTTACATGCTGGTTGCTCGGACTCTTGGAAAAACCTTACGTGCATTTTAACCCACGATAAGAGGACTTAAGGTTGTTATGACTTACATATCAGTTTTTGAGATTTTCCTTTGTAACTTTTTCATAGACCTTATTGTAGTTTTTTGTTCTTCATTTTTGTTTGTAGGACGTTTCTAGAGAATGCAAGACCATGTTTGAGTGAGAAATTGGTCTCGATGAAATTGAGAGTTCAATGAACAGCACATACAATGCAAGTAAATCTACCTACTCAAACCCATCTTCTATTTCTAAAGCAGAAGGGCTTTCGGTGGCTGAAACAAGTGAGTGATTAAGTTTTTTATCACCCGTATTATTTGTTATCACTAGGGAAAGAAAGCTGAGTAGAAAAAGTAGAATGCCAAATGGAAAAAAAAAGATTAGTAAGCAGCGTTATTATTTTAAAATAGAAAACAAAAATTAACATTATTGTTAAACCGAGCCATTCTCGAGAACATGAAATAGAATTTGATAGCTGCCTGCATCGTGTTTATGAATGTTAAGAATGAAACTATCGGTAGGGTTATAGAATAATCATTCTATCAGCCTCAATTATGTTACAGGGTTTATGAAATAGAATTTTCTTATGTATTGTAATAGTAGAAGATTCTTCGTCAGGAAGAAAAGCTTATAGCTTTGAAGAGTATCTAAAGGTTACAGAAGAGCAACCGAAAGCTTACGATGAGCTCCAAACCAATTTTCCAGCACAAAGCCAGAGTGGATCCCAAGTACAACGGGAAGGTTGTTAAAATCAAATCTCTTATGTCTTATTTCATAACTATTTAGTTTTGATCTTAACTACAACAATTTTCATTTTTTTCTAGGTGATTGTATGTGCTTAGAAATTAAGTGTTTTGAAAATTAGTGGTGAGAAATCACACTTAGAAACTAAGTGTAGAACCATAGAAATGTTACCCCATCGGTTCTAGCAATGCCTAGTTACCGCAGTTCATAACAAAGAAAGAAAAGAGGCTCGTAAATGCATACCATAAAAAAGTGAGACAATCAACAATTATAAAAAAAAAACATATGCAATATGCATTAAAAAAAGCTCATAAAAAATACAGAGTCAAGTCAGTTAGGTCAGCTATTAGAGCTTTTGGGGGAAAACATTGCTTTTGGCCTAACCAAAACTAGACCATCTATTTTTACTGTTTTAAACATAACATCAAGTTTGATTGAGGGCTTTGAAAAGAGGAGGAATCCTCCTCGATCCACCGTAGGGCGAAAACGAGGCTTGTTGTCACTTCGAAGGGAGCAGTCAAACTTAGCATTGAGTTTGATTTTTTTTTTTGAAAAGGTAATGATAATATTATACAACAACAAGGTGGACCTCACAACCTGAGGTCAAGACAAAAGAGCGAACAACACTCACAGAACAAGTAGTTAGACAAAACAACCCATAAGTACCCAAAACAACCCCACATCTCGGGAACAAGAACTAAAACCAAAAGAAACCAACTAGTGTTCCAAACATTAAAAGGACAAGAAGAAGAGAGAAAGACAACAAAGTTAATAAAGAGAAGAGAAACCCCACAGCCCGGGACAAGCAAACGAAAAGAACATTAAATAAGACCATGAACACCATCCGACCAAGAAGCAGCACGCGCTTTAATACACGACCGAATGAGCTGGAATACAACCATAAGCTCTCGAACAGCACCTCCATGAAGACGATGATTTCGCTCCTGCCAAATGAAATAAATTGTAGCACACCAGAGAAGGCGCCACAGTTTTCTCCTCACACTCTTCCCAATACCCTGATTATAAATCCAAGATAGCTCAACCCCCAATAACCGATTCTATGAGAAGATGACATAAGCAAAAGGATCCTCGACCAAATCTCCCACCCAAAATGACAAGAAAAAAACAAATGATCACGAGACTCATAGTTCCCTCCACAAAGCAAACACGATAAAGGAATCGACCTATCCCACCGACTTAACCTATCTCTAGTACCCAACCTATCCCTGATGGCCAACCAAGCACAGAAGGAGTGCTTAGGAATATTTCCCCCACCCCATAGTAAATCCGACCAGTCAACCCTACTACTATGAGGACGAATAGTCTCCCACTCACTGGTGATCGAAAAACTATCATGACTCCCCAGCACCCAGACCCACCTATCCTCAACACTCGGACTCGGCCTCACTCCCTAAACCCTATCCCAAATGTCCATCAAATCCAAAGAAACAAGCAGCCACCTCCAATCACCATCCCGACCCATGAAATCCACCAGCCTCGCATCCCACCGACTACCCGCATCATAGATCACCCTCTACCCAAACTGCTGGATAATCGGCCCACCCTGAATCCATGGAACCAACCACACTCTACACTTCCTTCCATTGCCCACCTTCATCTTAACATGAGCTTTAAGGATATCCCGCTTACGCAAGATTTCCCTAAAGCACCAAGATCGACCCACCCCAGCATCGATCTCCCACAGCGATCTCCCTTTAAGGATATAAGATTCCACCCAAGCAACCCACAAACTACCAGATTTAACAAGTAGCAACCATAATATCTTCAACGTGCTTGCTATATTCCAAGAAGATCCATCGCGAATATCAAGACCTCCTTCATCAAAAGGAAGACAAACCTCATCCCAGGCAACTTTAGCACCACCTCTTCCCTCCTCCTTACCTCTCCACAGATAAGCCCTCAAGATCTTATCAACGTCTCTGTGGACTTTCATAGGAAGCATGAACACACTAGCCCAATAAACCTGAAGGCTCCTAAGGACTGAGCGAACAAGCTAAAGTCTACCTGCAAAAGATAACACTCTAGCAGACCAAGACCGAATATGACTGGTAATACGCTGAATAAGGGGATCACAATCAGAGCTCCGCAATCTTCCAGAGAGGAGAGGAAGCCCAAGATAACGAACAGGGAGATGACCAATGGAAAAATCCATGTTAGCAGCAAGCCAAGAAGCTTTCGAACTATTAACCCCCACAAGAAAAATTTGAGCTTTTAGCAAGATTAGCAAACAGTCCCGAAAGCTCACCAAACCTCTTAATAGTCTCTTTTATGAAACTCATAGAATGATTATCAGCAGTACAAAAGATCATCAGGTCATCTACAAAAGTAAGATGAGTTAATCTGACCTTCTCACAAAACTGGTGGAATTGAAAATTCTGAGGTGGGCTGTTCAACATGCGAGAAAGCACCTCCATGACCATCACAAATAAGAACGGGGATAAAGGGTCACCTTGTCTAAGTCCTTTCCTCCCATGGAAAAAACCTTCCAACGATCATAATCATATGGAGAACATCGGAGAGGTCACACACGCTCGAACCCAACTCACAAATCTTAAAGGCGTACCTATGGCAATCAGCAGGCCAAAGAGGAAATCCCAATTAACAGAATCATAAGCTTTTTGGAGGTCAACCTTCATAGTGCATCGAGGTTTACCTCTGTGCAAATGGTATGCCCCTACAAGCTCCTGACAAAGAAGAATATTGTAAATAATACTCCTCCCAGGGATGAAAGCTGGCTGATTTCCACTAACAAAAGAAGGAAGCCACACACGAAGCCTATCTGCCAATATTCTTGAAATGCACTTATAAATAACGCTGCAACAAGATATAGGGCTGAAATCCTCCAATCGATCAGCACAATTCCTTTTAGGAATAAGTGTAATAGCAGTCGTATTCACCCCTTGAGGGAAGTAATTGGTCTCAAAGAAGTGTAAGACGACATCACAGAAACCCTCTCCAACCACCGTCCAAGCTCCTTTGAAGAAGCCAACTGAATACCCATCAGGGCCTGGAGCCTTTCCACCATCCATGGAGAACAGAACACGTCTCACTTCCTCCCTGCCAATAGGCGACTGGAGGGCCTGGCAACACTCCTCAGTCCATCTAAACTGAACAATCTCCTCAATACAAGTAGAGAGCTCTCTGTAGCTAATATTCTGAGAACCCAGACTATCTTTGAAATAATTAACTACCACCTGAGTCACCTGATCATGGTTAGTCAATCGATTTCCATCTGGGTCAATAACTGATTTCAAAGCATTGCTGCTCTGCCTTGATCGAACAGATCGATGAAAAAAGGCAGTATTCTGGTCATCTAGCTTCAACCATCTGACTCGCGATTCTGGCACATAGCGGCTTCCTCCACTCTAACCGCTTTCCAAAAGTTTACCCTGGCTAAGCTCGCGTGATTACTCGCCTCCTCCGACAGAGACTTCGTCTCCATCTCTCTTTGAGCTCAGTCCATGGTATCATTGGCAAGATGAGCATCCTCACTGATGGTCCGGATATGCCTACCAAAATGCCTGCGAAGAATCGACTTGAGATTTCTTAAGTTCCTCACAATATTCACAATTGGAGAAACTCTAGTATCTTTGGTCCAAGCAGAGGACACAACATCCATAAAGGACGCTTCTTCAACCCAATGGTTAAAGAAACGAAAAGAGACCACTTGTTTTTATATGTTTCAACCCAACAATCTTCATGGGACCATCTCCTCGGTCAATTTCCTGTATTTCGTTTTTATATGTTTCACGATTCACGTAAACCAGTTCGGGTCCACTCATGTCCGACCATTTCTTCCTCACAGAAATTAGGTCAGCCTTTGCAGTCGTCGCCCTTCGGTCGTTCGTCGCCATATCATGTACGCGTTGAAGGCTTGACATCACGCGTTTCTTCACCTCCTCAACGTCACTGGAGAATTTCTTCATCGTTTCATGCTTAGGACATCAACCCAACACCCGTGATGATCTTTTCGGCCCAATCTGGGAACACGAATGAACTCAAAAAGAATTGAAATTCAACTGAGGAGATTCATGTGAGATCCCTCCAGCGAGTGAATTAAATCACGGTCTTCAAACCCAAAACTGATAGCCAATAAATCGATTCGTACCACACGCAATACTTTCAAGATAGTTCAAATCAATTCAGCTTGGAAACCGATTTAAACAATTTCTGGACAGACGTTAATTCTCCCGAATCAAAACGAATATCATTCGTAATGGTTCAATTGATCAATTGTAATAAATTTCGAAATGGATACCAAATGACATTAGTTTTCACATTCAATCTGCCAAAACCGAACGAATTACCTTCGAATTTGATCCCTTGCTGACCGCAGCACTCACCAGCCGTTCGCTCCTTCACCAGCCGAGTGAGAGAACTTGGAAATCCTAGAGAGACACGTGTGAGGGACACGCACCCGAGATGAAATTTTTTCCTTTTTACTCTAATTGAGTTTGATTGAGGGCTTTGAAAAGAGGAGGAATCCTCTTTGATCCACAATAGGGGAAAACGAGGCTTGTTCTCACTTCGAAGGGAGCAGTTAAACTTAGCATTGAGTTTGATTGAGGGTTTGAAAAGAGGAGGAATCCTCTCTGATCCACAATAGGGGAAAACGAGGCTTGTTGTCACTTCGAAGGGAGTAATCAAACTTTGAAACTAAGTGTAGAACCATAAGGAGATTACCCCACCGGTTCTAGCAAGGCCTATTACCATATTTCATACCAAAGAAAGAAAAAAAAGGCTTGTAAATGCAAACCATAAAAATGTGAGACAATCAACAACTATAAAAAAAACATATGCAATATGCATTGAAAAAAGCACATAAAAATTAGAGAGTCAAGTCGATTAAGTCAAGTAGAATGTGTTGAGTTCCCTAACTATTAGTGCTTTTGGGGGAAATTTTCACTTTTGGCCTAACCAAAACTAGACCACCTATTCTTAGCGTTCTAAACATAGCATCAAGTTTGATTGAGGGCTTTAAAAAGAGGAGGAATCCTCCCCAAACCACGGAAGGGGGAAAATGAGGGTCGTCACTCTGAAGGAAGCAGTCAAACTTAGCATTGAGTTTGATTGGAGGCTTTGAAAAGAGGAGGAATCTGATAGACCCCTATATACATCTGTACAGCGGAAGAGGGACAAAGAAATTAAAAAAAAAAAATATCACGTGCACATGAATGATAGCATG
Organism: Cucumis sativus; assembly: GCF_000004075.3. Taxonomy (NCBI): domain Eukaryota; kingdom Viridiplantae; phylum Streptophyta; class Magnoliopsida; order Cucurbitales; family Cucurbitaceae; genus Cucumis; species Cucumis sativus. The sequence goes on from NC_026658.2 coordinate 12,398,509, forward strand.
TGCTTTCAAAGTGTTTTGGCATAATAGAAGTGAATAACAACTTTCAATTTAGAACTACAATATCAAATTTGAGGTCTCTTGAATTTAGATGCCTACTAGAAGAGTGCAAATGGTTTATTAGGACATCTCGTTATAAGAAGCGCGAGTTGTGGATGCTATGAAAATACATTTATGAACATGACTGTTCATTGAATACTAGTTTTTTGTTATAAGGGAATGTCCTTCAAATGCTTTCGCTTTATGTTTTTTTTTTTTTCCTTTGTACATGAGGTTGTTTAAAAAATTTTGTGATGGAACTGAGTTTACGAACTGTTGTTTTGTAAATAGTACTTTTAAAGTTTTGTTATTTGAAGTAGGGCCCGAACTTAAGTTTGTTTTCTTTGATCGTATGATTTCAAGTGAATTTTACTATATTTTGTGTCAATCACGGTCTCTTTGTCAAAATTAATGACTTCAACTTAGTTAGAAAAGTTGGGTCGTTACGACAAAATTTAAGTATTAATGTAAGAATTATGTACTTCATTATAAAGATCGATAGTTTAAAGTTTTTGACGATAATTTACATGGAATTACACGATCAGTTACCATTATCAATTACACGATAAGAAGAGCGAGTTGTGGATGCTATGAAAATACATTTATGAACATGACTGTTCATTGAATACTAGTTGTCACATGCAAGCTTCTTCAACAGTAATTGACAGTTGCTTGATAGATGAGTTCAGGTTCATGTCTACTGATCGTTTCATTCCAAAGCAATTGTGCATAAGGCATGTACAAATCTTGGAGTTAATATAAGTTAGCAGAAAGCTTGGAGGCAAAAGAACACATAGTAAAGATATTAAAAGGTGACACAGTTAAATCATACATGTTGATTCCAAGGTTCTTTGATAAATTGGTTGAATCTATCTCAGGTATAATGAGTTTCATATATAGAATGATGACATCAAATTGTGTAGACAGTGTAAATTTAGTTTTTAAAGATCTTAGAGAACTACCTGTAGCTACCATGCTTAGTTCAATTAGAGATGTATTGCAAAAGTGGTTTGATGAAAGAAGTAAAGCTACTTTTACAATGAAGAGTTGTTTGACTTCTTGGGCTGGACGTTTGCATTTAGAATAACATGAAAAGTCAAGAATTTTATTGGTAAGGTTTTTTTTTTTTTTTTAATGTTTGTATCTTAGGTAGATATAAATAGACTGCTATTTTGTCATCCGATAGAGAAATATAAAAATTTATGTGTGCTTGTTTCAGATAGATAGAGATAGATAGCTATCAATGCTATTTGTCTCTATTTGTGCATGCTTTTTTTTTTTTAATTTTTCTATATTGTTTTATGTATTAGGTTGATCCAATTAGTATGACTGAATACAAAATAATGGATGATACAAAATGGTAATGTGATTTATTTATATTGGTTCTAATTTGAAATATTCAAATTTACTTTGGAAATTAGTTTAATTAGTATAATATATAGTGATACAATTATAATATAAAGTTTATATGTTAATGAAACTTTATTATATAAATTTAATTTTAGATAAAGTTCAAAATTAATTTATGAGATAAAATATTTGAATGAGTTCAAATATTAATTTAATGTGGATTTGTTTCATATTAAAATTATTAATTATGAGATAAAGTTATATTTGAATATGATTCAAATTTAACTTAAGTTAAATATAAAATATTTAATTTAGTTATTAATTAATGTGAAGAATTAATTAATAGTTTAGTTTAATATTATTTAATTAAATTAATATGAAACTATAAGGTATTGGAGAATATTCATTCAATAGATTTAAATGAAATATTAAATAT